>NC_028356.1:23064771-23067251 GCF_000741045.1 Vigna radiata var. radiata
ACTATAATCCGATACACATTATTAAAACGTACCAACTGAAAACAAGCGTACGGGTGTTAACATATATATATATATATATATATATATTGGAGAGTATTAAAGTTGAAGTACTTTTACTGACCCACATTGCTTTACTGTTCACGAAATTTTTAGTGTTGTTTCCTAATTGATGTGTTCCATCTAAATGACTATATTTATTAGTTTTGTTGCATTTGATTTTGTTTTCACATTTTCCTTTTGCTCACGTGTTACATTATGCATTTTGTGATTTATCAATTGTAATTGTTTTTTTTAGTGGGTCACGTAAGTTTTTCTTAATTTAGTTGAGATGTTAGCTTAGATAGTGGGTTGGTCGTTAACAAAATTACAGTGTTTCCTTGAGATTTATTGGACTGTTCTTGTGTTTATTTTTTTCTGCCTGGCATTCTATGAAATCTGACTATGTTCTTGCATTGGGTATATGCTTAGTTGCCTGATGATGATAGTATCTTCGCTTAGTTGATCAGCCTGTATAGAACACATAGGATGGAATAGGTGCATTGCGTTCGCTTAGTACGCAATTATGATAGCAATATTGACCTTCTCTTAGTCGGTTAGCTATGTTGGATTAGAGGCTAGAGTAGTTTATTCATGAGACTTTTGCACTTTAATTGTCATACTACTGCTCTGATTTGGCTCAATATTTAATTTGTTGTGTGCCTGCGATTAGGTATACGCTTAGTTGTCTAATCGGTGTTTAATCTTCGCTTAGTTGATTAGACTGTATGGTACATAACTGATTAGATTTAAGCATTGCATTCACTTAGTTTGCAATTTTGAAGATCGAATTAACCTTTGCTTAGTTGGTTGATTCGTGTTGGATTTGGATTAGAGTAGTGTGTACTTGTCTTTAATCTGGGATTGGAAGCATAGCAATTGAGTTAATGACCGACCGTTTTTATTCTGTACTTGATTCCGTCTTTGCATTCTATTTTTACATATCTGTCTTCATTTCTGTTTTCACATTTCTGTTTGCATCCGTGTTTTGATTTAGTTCATATGCATTTGTAGAAACTTTCACAAAACCCCCCACTGCGTGTTAGACCTAATTCTTGAACCGCAATTTGGTCCTTGAGAAACGACCTAGGAGTCACTTCCTAGTTATATTGCATTCTTTATGCAACTAAATTTGTATGGGCTGCGACACCCATCAAAATTTTGATGTATTTTTCTTGCTCCTAGTATGTCTAGTCTCCTGCTGCATGCACAAGAAACACAAACCCTAGTAGCACTTTTATAAAAATAAATAAATAAATAAAACAAATACAAAAACAAAAACAAAAACAAAATATATACAATCAAGTCAAATTTAATCAAGTTACACTACTAGATAAGTTAAACCACGAGTCCCCGGCAACGGCGCCAAAAACTTGTTAAGTCCCTGGCAAGTGTACCAAATCGTTATCAAGTAATATAAAATGGGTAAGTCCAAGTATCGTTTCCCAAAGGACTCTTAGGCGTTAACTTTCGTGTAACCTAATTGTATAAGACTTGAGAAGAAATTGATTTTAAGTTTTTAAATGCAAAAACAAAAGTAAACATGCAAATGCAGTGAATCAATGGTTGAGGAAAAACTTATGAATGAATGGTGTTGTTGGGGTTTACAATTTCATCTTATCCACCCTCATATATGTACTCTTCTTATTTAATTCGCTTATTTATCATATTGACATGCAAACTTTCTTGGTCTACCCTTAACCCAATCCCTTGGCGAAAAGAGCCTATTATTAATTAACGGCTTGTTATCCTTAGCCTCCCCTAGTAACTAATAATGCAATATAAACGGAAACAAAATACAATTGATCGTGAGCTCCTAGCCTACCAAAGTCCAATTTCAATTTTGACTTTTCTTCCTTAAATGAACATGCAAGGTGTGTTGACTTCTTATCCATGTGCTTCATACTTCAAGACACCAAACATATCCCTTCCATATCAACTAAAACCGTCCACCACTCCTTGCATGCAACAAAAATTATGGTTCCACACACCAAGACACATAAATCACGTGAACAATGCAAAGGGTTACAAGATAAATTGCTTCCAAACCAAAGGGTAAAAGGATTCAACCTCAAATGCTACTTCCAATGTGCCAAGTAAGCAAAAACCAAGGAAAACAAACAACAAACACTTCATTCCCTTAGCCATTCTCGGCAAAAACAAGGGTTAAGACAAAGCTTAAAGAGGAAATGTTCCCTTAGTCAAAAGTAGCTCCATGTGTGCTTGGCCAAATCGGGTAAAAAATTACTTACACCTTCTCTCTTCCTTCTCCACTCCATTTTCGTTTTTCTTCAACAACCAAGCTTTCAAATTGTTTCTTCCCATCTCCAAACCGTGAACACACTCCAAGGAACCCAAAGCTCAATTGCAAAATGATTCAAGAACAATAAAACCAAGTTCTACCTTCATAAATCCAACTTCAAAACACACTTTTCTTCAACTTT
>NC_028356.1:23067796-23075847 GCF_000741045.1 Vigna radiata var. radiata
AAAATGGCACACCAAAGCTCCAAAGAGAGAGTTCATACATGCAAAGCCAAAGCAAAAGTGTGGAATGAGTGAGTTAGGAGTGTCTCGGCAATTCCCCTAGAAAATGCCATCCCCCTTCTCAAAATAGGTGGGGTCCACCTCCTAAAAACCTAGGGTTTTGGTGCCAAGTGTCCCACACATTGGGCTTCTAGAAAATTTGCCACAAAACGGCCCAAATGCACTTAATCTAATTAAGGTTTCTAAAAAAAACGAAATTACAACTTTATTAAAATGGAAATGGCTAAATGTTGAGTCTTGAATGATGATGCCACCATCCCTAATGCTTCAAATGATGTTTCCCAAAATTTCCCTGCAACCAAAATACACTTAATCAGCTCAGAAAACCCAAATTAGCACAATTACGAACTTCCGACCAAATTAAGCAGAATTCGGAAAACGGGGAAATAACAGACAATTAAACACAATTCCCTAGTTTATTTAAGTGCAATAAACTAAATATAGTTCAAGAAATAACCACTCATCAGTACCCATTTGAATTTGGGTCCTTGCTTGCTAGTTGCACAGAGTTGTTCATTGGGAATCCATATGTATATCCCTTTGGGAACACCAACCTTTATGTAATAACAATTTCTAACAGTGTGCCCAATATTGTTGCAGGAAAAACATGCATGAGTAACAGGTTTGCTAATTTCAACAAATTTCTTTGCATTCGTCCTATTACTTTGAGCTTTGTATCCTATTCCCTGTCTATACACAACTCTACCAGATGACCTTAAAATAGCATTCAAGTTATTTTTACCCTAAGTAAACTTAGCTAATGTGCTAGTTAAGTAATCAATCTGTTCTATGTGTATAGGGCACTTTTCACATTCCTTTTCCATTGTTTTAGTTTCAGCTATAACTGTTTTTGCATACTCTAAGTCAATATCTAATTCTTTTTTCAGTATTTCATTATCCTTGTTAAGACTCCGACAAGTATACCTAATCGTATCAAGTAATATAATTGGTAAGACCAAGTATCATTTTCCCTAGAGACTCGTGGCCTAGACAGTCATGTGATTTCTTGATTAATTAAGACTTGAGAACAAAATCATTTGGATTATAATGCAGAAAATAAACATGAATGCAAGTTGTGATCAATTAACAATAAGAATGCACAGGTGATTGGTTTGTATAATATGGGATGATTATTTTATTGGGGGTTTCGATTTCTCCTATCCACTCTCATGTATTTATGAATTCGTCTTCTTCATTAATGAAACCTACCCTTAATTACTAGTTTACAATGTCTTGTCTCCCTAGCAATTAATTATGTATTACATTCGCACAAAAGCTTAAAGGCAACCAACCCTCATATCCCTATGTCTAGGTAATAATGCTTTTGGGAGAGATTACCCAGTTCTAGATTTCCCCGTATGTGTCCATATCAACAAAATCAATAATGATGTTTTTGAATGAATTAAATAGAGCAAGCATAGAGTGAAGAGGAAAAACCCTAACAATTAATGAAGTAAAGCATTTATAATATAAACCAATTCAATACATGAGAGTTTCAAAGGATTACATTGTTTCCCCAACAATAATTGAAGTTTAGTTCACCATTGTCATGGTGGAACTAGATGAAATATGGAAAAGAATGAAAGATAAAACCCTAAAAGTTGAAGATAGGAACTTCCGCATCCAAATTCGCCTCCAAGGGGTGAAAAATGTGGTTTTGCGCCTCTTTCTATCTAAAGATCCAGTCTCTAGGTCATCCAAATCATTAATTAGCTCAGAAAACATAGCCCAAGCCCACTTGTTGACGCTCGGTGCCCCACTTAGGGCACCCAGGCGCGAATGTGAGAGCTCAGCACTTAACGCCCCTAAAAGGGCACCTAGGTGTCACCTACGGTACTGGAGTTGTGATCAACGCCCCTAAAGGGCGCCTAGGTAGAACTGCCGCACTAAACTAGCACTCAACGGTACAAAAAGGGCGCTCAAGTGCCAATGCGAGAGCTCTGCGCTGAGGGCCTCCAAAAGGGCGCTCAGACACCATCTACGATTCCTCTTTGTGATGCTTTTCCAGCTTTCCTGAGTCCCAACTCCTTGCTACTTCAACTTCTTCTTCCAATTCATCTTAATTCTTGTCAAAACATGGAAAAACAAACATAAAACTAATAATTCCACCTTTAACTCTCTTATTCTCATAACTCAAGCAAAAACATGATTTCAAGCTAGTTTCTAAGTTATAAAGGGTATTTTTAGTATCAAAATTAAGTATAAAATAACAGGGTTTTAAACCGTTATCAATCCTCCAACAGATTGTTAATTCTATGTTACCTTATACTGAAGTCACATTGCCTCTGCATGGATTTCCTAAAAAGCATTGAGCAACATGTCATACTTGACTTCAATTGACTCATTTTCAAACTCTTCATCACTATCATAATCATCTCTTGTTGAGCCAACCATGAAGCAAATGTTGGACTCTTCTTTACGATCACAATCTTCATCACTAGAAAAATATGTATCGCTGTTTTCCCAAGCAATATATGCGCTCTTTTGTTTCCTGCCCTTGTCTTGAGGAAATCTTCTGCTCGTTTTTTGCTTGACTTTCAGGTCTGGACATTCTAGTTCAATATGTCCATCTTTTCCACATTCATAGCACTGGACAACAATTGTTCTTGCAATTTTCTTTCCTTTTCCAATACTTGCATGGTCAGTAAATGAACTTCTGTTTTTCATAAATCGATTAAATTTTCTTACCACCATGCTCATCAATTCTTTGTTGTTGATAACAGTCTAAAAACCGTTATTCTTATACATTAATTTGATATCAAAACACAACCTTTATGACTTAGAATTAGCTTGAAATCATGCATTTTGTTTAAGTTAGAGAACAAGAGAGCCAAAAGTGGTTTTACAGATATTATGCTTGGTTTTACATTGTTTTGACAGGATTTTACGAGAATTGAATGATGAAGATGAAGAAGAAAGGACTTGGAATAGAGAAAGGGTAAGAAAAGATGAAAAGGAGGGGCCACTACCACTGAGCATCCAGTAAGCGTTAAGCGTCCAGCGTGGCCACCGTTGAGCGTTAGCTAGCGCTGAGCGTCTAAATGAATGGGCCTGGGCTGAATTTCTGTTATTTTTATGGCTTATAAATAGACCCAGTGCGATTCTCAGAGTAATTTTTTGGCAATCAGAGACATCCAGAGCTCTTCTTCACTCCTTGGAGGTGGATTTTGGATGCGGGAGCTCCGAATCACCAATTCTAGGGTTTATTCTTCCATTCTTTTCATTAATTCCATCTAGTTTCACCATGTCCATGGTGAACTAAACCCATTGTTGTTGGGGAACAATGTAATCTTTTGAAACTCTCTTATATCGAAGTTCTTGTTTTATTCACATCTTATATTATAAATAGTTTGGGTTTTGTTATCCGATTTTCATGCTTGCATCGTTTAACTCATTCGGTGTATTGATCTTTGATTTTATCGATACGGGAATGTACGGGGAAGTCTCGAACTAATAGGAATTCTCTTGGTTAAGCAATACTACCTAGGAATAGGAGTAAGACGGCCAATTGCTTTAAACTTTTGTTTATAATGTGTTATTGATTACTTAGGGAGACTAGGAATGGTAAACTAGTAATTGATAATAGGCTCTCTGTTGAGAAACAGGTAGGCCTCGTTTTACACCAAGAGGGGGGGTGAATTGGTGTTTGTTCAAAAACAAAATCTTTTCGCAATCTTTATACGAAAATGCAAAGCTTTTTGATCTTTCCTGAAATGCAAGTAATGAAAATTTAAAGCAGGGATAAAGATAATCAAACACTGGTTTTTATACTGGTTCGGCCAACAATGGCTACATCCAGTGTCCTTCCAATCCAGGAAGCAAATGCACTATAGTGGTTGCAGTTTTTACAACAAGGAATTTATAGAAGCACCATGCAAAAATATAAATCTCCTCTCTAACCCAAAACCAAAATATAACTGCACAGCAAAACCAAAATTGCAACAAGAATCCTCTCTTCTGCAATCTGAACCCACGTCGAACAATCCTCAACGTGTAACCAGCAGTCTTCACAGGTTGCCAAGCCTATCACAGCAGACTTCACAGGTTGCCACGCCTTTAATCAACACAGTAGTTTTCACAGGATGCCAAGTCTTCAAAGATCAATAAAGAAGCACCTTCCTCGTGCAGATTATGATCAACCAGTCAGCACAATTGACTTCTTCCTTTGAATCTCTCTCAAGAAAGATCACCACCGTCTTCTTGGAGAATTCACGGAGCTGTTAAAACAAAGAATTCAATCTGAAACAGGAAAATGAAAATGTTAAATCATCAAAAGTCTCAGAACAACTAGTGTTCTGTCCATTTATAGTTTTCTATTAAACAGATTACTTCTCAGTCGAATAGCCTACTAATACAGTCGACTGTATTAAAACAGTTATAACAGACAGTCAACATATAGGCTCTCAGTCAACAAAATTCAACAAACATTTATTACAGTTGACCAAGTCATCAATGCTTAACTAACTTTTGAAAAATATAGTCGTTGGAGCGTGTAAGCATAACAGAATTCCAAACAGATCAGTAACACAGTCGAATATGCAACATACAATGTCGACTGACACATGTAAAACACTTTGAAATTCTTTTCAACTCAAAATCTCACATAGCACAAGTTCACAAAATCTGTACAAAGATTTTAGCATAGTTGAATCCATTATAGGTGTATTCAACTGGACTAGAACTTTGTCACAACAAATATAAGTTCATAAAGGTGTTTGTGATCTTTTTCTTCCAGAAATGTGAAAAAAAATATTTTCAATCAATCAGTTCATATTCCACATATTCGTACAAGCATGTTCCATAAATATATCACACAATCAATCATAGGAACATACATCACAGTACATCAAAACATGTTCAGCAGATATGACAGTTTATCCAGAATACGAACATGTAATGCAGCAACATGTGTACTGTTATTAAGCATTGTGTTGTCATAATCAAAACCTAGTTTGGTATAGAGTTTGTGTTGTCAACAATCTCAACACTCTCTTCACCGAGGGATCGGGTTTTGAGTAGATTAGAAAGCTGCATGACATTGATAATAAATTGAATCAAACAAGAATAGTAGATATAGAAGGATGGATAAAGATGAAATTGTAAACCTCAACAACTTCATTAATTCATAGTCTTTGTTTTTTTGCCAACTGATTCAATTTGCATTTGCATGTTTAAATTTTGTTTTTGCATGAACACTACAATTTATTCTTCTTTCAAGTCTTATGCAATCAAATCACATGAACGTCTAGGCCACTGAGTCCTTTGGGAGAACGATACTCGGTCTTACCATTTATATTACTTGATAACGATCTGGTACACGTCTGTCGCCATCTGTCGCAACCGGAATCGCGACGGGATGACGATCTAAAAAAGAAAATCGAGTTTTGAAAAAAAGATATTTGGAGTCGCCACCATAGTTTATTCTGGAAAACTACAGAAAAACCATCAAATGATAAGGCAAGGTCCACGAAAACCAGATTTTGGGTTCGGGAGTCGGTTACGTGTGGGGAAGGTGTTAGTACGCCACAACGCTTGCCCTAACGAAGTACCTTTAATTAAATACGCGAATTTGATGTGGTTTGCTAAATGCTTAATTATCCCTAAAATAAAAATTTAAAGAAACAAATTTTATTTTTTTTATTTTTTGTGTCCGACAAGGATCGACCTTGCTCCTACGTATTCTCAATATGAGAAATCAGGGTTACGTAGTTCTTTTTGAAAGATTGTTTGTCATTTGAAAATATTTATTTTGGTATTTGATATAAACAAAACGGAAAAGGTTCTTAGTACGAGGACGATGTGCGCGATCACACACATGCTTAAACCTTTAAAACATATTTTATTTTTATAAAAGGGGAAAAGGTCTTAGCATGAGGACGATGCGTGCGATCACACACGTGCTTAAACCTTTAAAACATTTTTTAGTTTTATTAACGGGGAAAAGATCTCAGCACAAGGACGATGCGTGCGATCACACATGTGCTTAAACCTTTAAAACATTTTTTATTTTTATGAAAGGGAGAAAGATCTCAGCACGAGGACGATGCGTACGATCACACACGTGTTTAAACCTTTAAAACATGATTTTTTAATTTTTTTATTGTCTATTATTATATTTCTTACTTTATAATTTTTACTTTTATTTTCAAGTTTTTTTAATTTTTTTCTATATAAAATTATAAGAATAACAATTATATTTACATAGAGATTAAATAAAATTATGTTTATCTAAGTATTTAAAATAAAACAATAATGTAATAATCATATTTACATAAAGAAAAATAATGTATTAAACATCAAATAAATTAAAACTATATTCATTTANTTTTAGACTTTCGTAAATATATATTTTTTTTTGCGATAAAAGTTTTTAAAATAGACAATAAAGTTTTAACACATAATAAAAATATAATTGGTACAGTGAAGGAAACGCAAAACATATGTAGTGAGAATTAAAAAAACGTGTATGCAATGATCCACGCGTAACAAGTAAAAACAAGTAAAAAAAAAGAAATAAAATAAAAATAAAAATAAACAAAGCANGAGACGTAGGGATGTGGATTAACAATTATGGGGTACCCGAAGACAATAATATAAAGAGAGACAAACATTATAATTAAGAAAATAAAAATTAAGGTTGCAGAAAATAAAAAAAAAAAAAGCAATAAGAAACGTAAGGTGGTAAAGATGAAAAACCAGGAGTGCTGCATGGAATATTTAGCCCAAGCCTAAATTCTTCAAGAAACCCTAGGTTTCTTTTAGCTCTTCTCCTTTTTTTCTCTGTCCCCTTATGTTTCCTTCCAGAAATTGAATTTTTTTCCTCTCTCCTTCTTTTTTACAAGGTGCATATTTATTTACACACATTGTAATATTATTGTGATCTTGCCTTAATGACGAATTAATTGACATTTAACAAAATAGGGAAAGAAATAGTCTAATAAATCAAATTATAATAATTGTCATAATTTGTCTATTAAAAGGAAATCATATTTTTCTTGGAACTGAATGCCGCAATCAATATATTATTTTTTAATTATTGCTTGTCATTATTGCCATAATGTTGATTCAAATTATTACCAAATAAAACAAAATTTCAAAAATATTCTAAAGTGATCTGTCATGCATTAATATTAATGGCTTATAGGCATTTTTCCAAGAAAATCAAATCTTTTTCTTTTCATTTTTTCACGTGCACCCCCTTTTCTTCCTTTTTTCCTTCCTTCTTTTTCCTTGTCTTTCCTTTTTCCTTTTTTTTTTCTTCTTTTTTCTTTTGTTATTTTTTTTGCTTTTTTTTTATTCTTTCTTCGTTTCTTTTTTTATTTGTAATTATTTATTTTAAAACCAAACAAAATAGTAAAAGAAAATTAAGAATGACAAAATAACATAATAATAAAAAAAGTAAAAGAAAATAAATTAAATAGGACAACAATAAAAATCAAGTCCCATTATTTAGTCACCCGGACGAAATTGGGTGTTGACAACTGCCCCTTTTTACTTAGATATTACTAGATAATATGAAAATTTGATATTTTTGTTTTATCTAAGTAAAAGCTAAGTAAAGATAGAAACACTAATTTCGTCTGGGTTTCAACCAATTCAAGTATACAATGACCAAATTCAAGAAGGAGGTTACAATGTAGCAAAAAGCTTGACCAATGCCAAAAGAAAGACGATTCACCAAAACAGAAACCTGGACTTGACCATTGCATTGCAGAGGGCCAATATCGTAGAAGAAAAACTTAAATTTGACCATTGCGAAGCAGAGGACCGATATCAAAATGAAACCTGGATTTGACCATTGCCTTTCAGAGGGCCAAAATCGCAGAAGAAAATTTTTAATTTGACCATTGCGAAGCAGAGTGCCGATAACAAAATTAAAACCTAGATTTGACCATTGCCTTGTAGAGGGCCAAAATCGCAGAAGAAAATTTTAAATTTGACCATTGCGAAGCAGAGGTTCGATAACAAAATTAAAACCTGGATTTGACCATTGC
>NC_028356.1:23076247-23077857 GCF_000741045.1 Vigna radiata var. radiata
GCAGAGGGCCGATAACAAAATTAAAACCTGGATTTGACCATTGCCTTGCAGAGGGCCAAAATCGCAGAAGAAAAACTTAAATTTGACCATTGCGAAACAGAGGGCCGATAACAAAATTAAAACCTGGATTTGACCATCGCCTTGCAGAGGGCCAAACTCACAGAACAAAAAACTAAAATTCGACCATTACCAAGCAGAGGGTCGATAGCAAAATTAAGACTTGAGCTTAGGGTGTCAGGTAAACTGGGCTTATGGGCCAATATGGAAATTGGGCTTAGGGGCCAGTGTGGAAACTGGGCTTAGGGGCCAGTGTGGAAATTGGGCTTAGGGCCATGTGAAACTGGGCTTATGGGTCAGGCGAGCTGGGCTTATGGGCCAGTATGGAAACTGGGCTTGGGGGCTAGTGTGGAAATTGGGCTTTGTGGGCCAGGCGAAACTGGGATTTGTGGGCCAGGCGAAGTTGGGCTTATGGGTCAGGCGAGCTGGGCTTATGGGCCAGTATGGAAACTGGGCTTGGGGACCAGTGTGAAACTGGGCTTGGTGAGCCAGTGTAGAAACTGGGCTTAGGAGGCCAGTGTAGAAACTGGGCTTATGAGCTAGTGTGGGAGCTGGGCTCATGGGCCAGGCGAGCTGGGCTTACAAATTTTGAAAATTCTTGAAAATTGTAATTTTGTGAAATGTATTGTAATTTTGATAAAAATTTGATTTTTGAAACAATCTGGCTTGAAAGAGAAAAATCTGATTGTTATTTTTTTTGTATTTTTGGAGAAGAAGGATTCGATAACCATTCATATGAATGAAGAGGGTTTCGATCCGAAAAATTTGCTTTTTATGAATTGATGAAAAACATTTGCTTTGCTTTGCATTTCCTTTTGCTTGAGTCAGTCATCTTACTTGCAATCATCAAACTGATTTTTATTTTCAATGTTTTGTGAAAATTGAGGAATGTCATACATCCGAGGTCTAATGTCAGATATGATTATATGTTTGACTTTTTCTTTCTAGACAGTAATGTACACGTGCTTGAATTCACTGGCAAGGGAAAAACAAAAGAGGTTTATGAGGGTTTGGAAGGGAATTGGATAGTCGTATGGGCACTACAAACCCCAAAGGAGATGTAATATGTGAGTGTCAAGACAAAACATGAGATACCAAAAGTTGCCCCGATTTGTTGTTTGGGAAAATGAGCTAGGGTTTGGATCCATGAAAATTAGGGTGAAAATTCAAAGGAGATCCATAAGGCTGCCTCAGTCTCGAGATTATGGGCTGATGAATTGCAAGGTGAAAAATTCATGTGAGTTTCACAAGGTTGCCCTAGTTTTGAGGGTATGGGTTCTGTTTGGAAGAGGTAGTGGGCATGAAAAGGATCGGCTAACAAGGTTGGCCCCAATTGGTTTGATTTTTTTTTGCTTCTGGCTAGTTGATAGGGAGATTCCCTTTTCCTGAGACATTACATTTTTCCTCTTCCTTTGTTTTTTTTTTTTGTTGTTTTTTTTTTCTACTTTTTTTTTACGACACATTGAAAGTCACTTCGCCTTAACGCAAAATTAAGCTTTATGAAAATTTGAGCAATCATTATCCAATCTGTGTGGGCTTTACTAGGCTTGTAA
>NC_028356.1:23084802-23086540 GCF_000741045.1 Vigna radiata var. radiata
TTCTTTTTGCTCAACATCACTTTGTGATTGATTTTTTTTGTTCTTTTTGTTTTGTTCTTTTTTGTTTTGTTCACTCTTCTTGATGAATCTTTTTCGTTTAATCATTGAGTGCTCTTCATTTTCGTCATGAGTTGACTCCTACCTGATGATAACCCTTGCTTGGGGATAATTTTGAAAAAGAAATTATTTTTGCCTCAAACAGGGTGACAATGGATATATTTTTTTGTTTTTAGGTAAAGACAAGAAGGCCACACATCATTTTGAGCTCTGATTGCTTTACTTTCAAAAGATTAACCCTACGACTAGAGGACCTCAACATAAGTCATTTTTTTCATTTTTATTCTTTCTAGACTGCCCTTTCAGGTTTTCAATCTAGTGGAATGTTTCTTTTCTTTTTTTTTTGTCCCAATGGATTCAGGGATCACCTTACTAGCGGAAGCGAGAAAACTTTTGGTTAGGCCAATCTACCCTTATGTAAAGGTTTACTAAGAGTAGCGACAATTTTTGTTGGGAAAGATCCTTTGTTTTGGAAAAGTGAAGGGTGAAGGTCTTGAAGCAAGATGTGCACAAACGTCTTGAGAACAATGTCAAATTGTTATTTTTGATTAAATATTTGACCTCGGAAAAGTTTGACACTACAACTTTTGTTTTTGATTTATCATTTTTTTTGAAAAAAAATGAGTTTTGACGATTCGCAAGAAAGACAAGTGACTCAAGATATGCATAAGATGCATGATTTTATCAAGCGAAAATAAGGGTTAGAAGACCACACACATCTCCCTTTGTGCCCCTACGGAGGTTCAACGCTTAAGATTCAAGGTCTAGTATATGCAATCTCACAAGGATGGTTCCCTGAGCCTAAAGATCAATGGTCACTAGAGCTATGGCCCTCTTCACAGCATCTCCACAACAGTCGAGTAATAAACTAGATGCGGAGAGACAAATGAAGAGAACAAACTCTAGCTGGAGTTCTCACGATAGCCAGACAGGAAGTACTCCTCTAATTCTAAGTTACACTCAGACCCGAGTATAGGGCCCCACTCATGATATGCATAAAGTGTGTGTGTGTGAAGGGAGGATGAATATGCATACCCCGAACCCTCACCTGCAAAACAACCAGAAAAATCCCAGGCAGATATAGACATGTTTTCTACCCTAGGGTTCAATATAACACAATTCACATGCAATCATTCAAACATCAACATAGATAAAGAAAAGAGGAAGAAAAAAATAAAGAAAAACCACATTGAATTCGCGCATCTAATTAAATGGCTTGACTCTCTAGCGTCCCCAGCGGAGTCGCCATCTGTCGCAACCGGAATCGCGACGGGACGATGATCCAAAAAAGAAACTCGAGTTTTGAAAAAAAGAGATTTGGAGTCGCCACCATAGTTTATTCTGGAAAACTACGGAAAAACCATAAAATGATATGGCAAGGTCCACGAAAACCAGATTTTGGGTTCGGGAGTCAGGGTTACGTAGTTCTTTTTGAAAGATTGTTTGTCATTTGTAAATATTTATTTTGGTATTTGATATAAAAAAGGGAAAAGGTTCTTAGCACGAGGACGATGTGCGCGATCACACACGTTCTTAAACCTTTAAAACATATTTTATTTTTACAAAAGGGGAAAAGGTCTTAGCACGAGGACGATGCGTGCGATCACACACGTGCTTAAACCTTTAAAACATTTTTTAGTTTTATTAACGGGGAAAAGATCTCAGCACAAGGACGATGCGT
>NC_028356.1:23087245-23126669 GCF_000741045.1 Vigna radiata var. radiata
AAAAAAACCAATAAGAAACGTAAGGTGGTAAAGATGAAAAACCAGGGGTGCTGCACGGAATATTTAGCCCAAGCCTAAATTCTTCAAGAAACCCTAGGTTTCTTTTGCCTCTTCTCCTTTTTTCTCTATCCCCTTATGTTCTCTTCCAGAAATTGAATTTTTTTTCCTCTCTCCTTCTTTTTTACAAGGTGCGTATTTATTTACACACATTGTAATATTATTGTGATCTTCTCTTAATGACGAATTAATTGACATTTAACAAAATAGGGAAAGAAATGGTCTAATAAATCAAATTATAATAATTGTTAGAAAATTGTCTATTAAAAGGAAATCATATTTTTCTTGGAACTGAATGCAGCAATCAATATATTATTTTTTAATTATTGCTTGTAATTATTGCCATAATGCTAATTCAAATTATTACCAAATAAAACAAAATTTCAAAAATATTCTAAAGTGATCTGTCATGCATTAATATTAATTGCTTATGGGCATTTTTCCAAGAAAATCAAATTTTTTTCTTTTCATTTTTTCACGTGCACCCCCTTTTTTCCTTTTTTCCTTCATTCTTTTTCCTTGTCTTTCCTTTTTCCTTTTTTTTTCTTCTGTTTTCTTTTATTATTTTTTTTTCATTTTTTTTATTCTTTCTTCGTTTCTTTTTTTATTTGTAATTTTTTTTTAAAACTAAACAAAATAGTAAAATAAAATTAAGAATGACAAAATAACATAATAATAAAAAAAATAAAAGAAAATAAATGAAATAGGACAACAATAAAAACCAAGTCCCATTATTTAGTCACCCGGACGAAATTGGGTGTTGACAACGTCTAGGCCACTGAGTCCTTTGGGAGAACAATACTCGGTCTTACCATTTATATTACTTGATAACGATCTGGTACACTTGCCAGGGGCTTAACAGTTGTCCAATTCTGTCTCTGATTCAACTTCACATTCCACATTCTTTGAAGCTTTTCTGCTTGTGGCTTTTAAGGCAATTGACTTCTTCTCTTCAATTTCTTCCACTTCTTTCATTACTTGCATTTCAAGAAAGACTTGTAAATTTTTCAACTTTGTTTTAAATATTGCAAAAAGACTCTGATTTTGAAAACTCACCCATTCACTCCCCCCCCCCCTCTTGGTGTAAAGCGAACCCTACCTGTTTTCCAACAATTGGTATCAGAGCTGGTTTTCATAAGATATTTGAAAAACTAGTCGACTTTGTTTTTCATTGATTCGACTATAAACCTGGGGATGGCTTCCTGTTTTCAAACTTTTGGTGAAGGTGCTTCAACACACAGACCACCTCTGTTTGCTGTGAAAATTATCCATTTTGGAAAATTCGAATGCAAATCTTTCTTCAATCTGTAGATAAAGGAATTTGGGATGAAAAATTGAATGGTCCTTATGTGCCTACTAAAACTGTTGATAAATATTAAACCTTTTACTGAATGAACTGTAGATGAAAATAGAAAAGCTCAGTATGATATTAAAGCTAGAAATATTATTGCCTATGCACTAACAGTTGATAAATTTTTTAGGATATCTCAATGCAAAACTGCAAAGGAAATGTGGGATGTCTTAGAGATAACTCATGAAGGCACGGATGAAGTAAAGAGAGCAAGAAAGAACTCCCTGATACAAGAGTATGAACTTTTTAGAATGAAGGCTGGAAAAACAGATGTTGTCTAGTGTTACGAATGTGGAAAGGAAGGATATATCAAGCCTGATTGTCCAGAATTGAAGCCTAAGCAAAAAGAAAAGAAAAGATTCCCTCAAGTCAGAAGCATGAAAAGAAAAGGAGCATACAATGCTTGGGAGAATACAGATTCTGAAAGCTCAAGTGATGAAGATGCTGACCAAGATGAAGAATCTAACATGTGCTATATGACTGGAGTAACATGGGACGATTACAACAGTGATGCAGTCATCTCAAATGAACCAGTGGAAACCAAATATGATATGCTACAAGATGCATTTCAAGAACTACAAGTTGAAGCAATGTGATTACAGTACAAGGTTAATCGACTAAACTCTGAAACAAGAGATTATGAATATAGAATTGATAACCTTGTTTTTGAAAATGAAACATTAGAAAAAGAATTGAATGATGCTTTGTTATCTGCTAAGGAAATTAAAATTGAAAGTGTTATAGTTGAAAAACCATGTGAAAATTGTCCTACTCATATTGAAAAGATAGATTACTTGACTACTATTGTAGATAAGGTAGAGACAACTTAAATGTTGTACTGAAATCCTCTGGCAGAGCTATATATAGGCAAGGAATAGGATACAAAGCTCAATGTAATAGAACCAATACTAAGAGATTTATTGATCTGAGTAAACTTGCTAAAAATGCATGTTTCTATTGTAATTGTGTTGGTCACAATGTTAGAAATTGTTATTACAGAAATGTTGTTGTTCCTAAAGGATTATATGTATGGAGACTAAAGGAACAAATGACAAAGACTGACAATCTTAGACCCAAAGTTAAATGCGTACTAGCAACCAAAACTTGAATTGTTTTGCAGGATATATAGCAGGTGCAATATGAACTCAAGGATGAATCATTTTGGAAAAATCAATATCTTGAGTATCTACAACGGGTAAAATTGTATCAATTTGCTGCACTATGCTTAAATTGATTGGTTGTTATTGTTTGATTACATGTGCTTATTGTCTGATTGTTTGATTGATTGAATGAGTTTGAAAAACCATTTTCACAATGATTAGTTGACTAGTATTTTAATTCATTCGACTAAGTCTCTGTTTTGGACCGTTAAAATTTGATATTTTGAATTTGGGTTTTATATGCAATATTATTGGCACGTGTATCTATATGTGTGTGTGTGTGTTAGACTTTCAAACTTAGACACTGTGTACAACAAAACCCTTATCCTGATTCAAAAGGACCTTCCTCTCATTCACTACAAAATGGTTGCCTCCTCATCTTGTCCTGGAAAAAGACCAATGTTAGTAAGAAGAGAAGTTGATCCTTTTGGATGGTTTAGTGATGATGATAAAAGAACTGATTATATCTGCAAATGGGGTTTCAAGGAAATCATGTGACACAAGTGCATAAACACTACATTTTATCGAAACGAAGGATTCAAGTTTCAAGAATGGCTTGTTAGAGATAACTTGACAAAGTTTGTTGAAATGCAAGGAGAATGTTATTCGAACTTAGTCAAAGTGTTCTACTACAATCTCCAAAGAAAAGGAAACTGGTTAATATCAAGAGTGAAGGGTGTAGATATCACCATTGACAAGTTCATCTGGGAAAACATTGTTGGACTTCAACAAGACGGATCATTAGCACATCATGGAATGACTGGTTTTAACAGCAAAGACTTATACAAATTTATTTTAAGAAATCCTGCCTTAGCCAATGATTGTGAAGACTTCAGTATCAGAAATCTTTTAATGGATGAGTGTCTCTGTGTATATGTAATTACATGGATAATGCTTCCAAGGGAAGAAGATCATTCTTTACTAAAAGATGAAGATATATACTTGATATGTGCTCTACTGTCAGGAACTCCAACAAATTGGACCTTTGGTATTCGTGACCACATGATGAAATTAACTAAAAGCAAGGGATCTTGTCTACCATACGGTGTCTTTATTAGCAAAGTACTAAAAAGGAAAAAGTGGACGTTATGAATGAAAGGGTTATTCAGTGCAACAAAAGTAATAGTATGGAAAAGTTGTTCTTGAACTCTACTGGAATCATCAAGTTAAAGGAAGAATGGACTATGATTGATGATTTACCCTCAACAAGTGAAATGGATCCTCAGAATATTGATCCTTCCACATATAAGTTTCATCCTCTAAGCACTTTTGAAGGTTATGTGGATAGAAGATTTGACAGACTAGATGATAAGTTGATTTTGTTGCAAAAGTCTTCATCCGAGCAACATAGAAAAATAGATTATGCTTTGCGCATAAAAGCCTTCGAAGAATCATCAATTGGTGACACTGACAGTGGAATAAACAGTGCTGATAAAAAGATTGAAGAATCTTTTGAATTAGAATAGAGTTATGTTTACCCAATAGTGTTTAGAGCCATAGACTAATCTTTGTGTCTTTTTCGGTTTCATTTTGTATGTCTTAGAATGCCATTTGTTTTTGTTCCTTTTTTGTTCCAATCAATGTAATATCATTTTCACAAGGAAATGAAATATGGTTTGAATCAATTTCAGCTGCTTTAAATTTGTTTGATTGAAATCTGTTGATTGATTCGACTGTGTGTTGATAGAAGTTGATTATGTATGCTTGATCTGTTACACATCTTTACAGATTGACTTCTTATTGATTACATTTCTTGCATAACTAAGATTCTTGATCTACAAAAGATCTTTGAAAGGTTTTGCAGGAAAAACATTGCTTTGGAAACTACAAGTGGAACTCAACATCATTGACAAGCAATGTATTCGACTGGGAAAATAATTCAATCGACTGATCATAACAGGGTTATAAATTCCAATTCTGGAATTTGGTTATTTTTTGTTGATTGATTATTTTAACTTGATTATTTGCAATTTATCTCTGTTCTAATCTGATTATCCATGTTTTTCTTTTCCAAAACATTTGTCATGCATTCACAAATAAAATCTCATATATAACATAGTGAAATGCAATGATCATCATAGAAACAACACAAGCATGTTCTCATATAATCATAATCATGAAAGCAATGAACATGTAACACATAATACACATGTGTTATTAATTATGTGTTGTCATCATAAAAAACCAGAAACTCTGAGATTGTAGGTTCAGCTAAACCATTGCTCCCTCTATCAATAATCTCAAAAAAAAATAATCGATTGTCATAAGCTATAATCGATTATTCCAATGGCTTTTTTTGGCAGTCATTTTCATTGAGATAATCGATTATCACTAAGAATAAGAAGATTTATCCAGTGAATCTTGCAAAAATAAACTCTCTCAGTGCACTATTTCTTGCCTTATGTCTTTTTACTACAGACTTACTAATTAAAGTAAAATATCTTAAATAAGATACCCAGATTACAAGACTTCAACAACTAAAATCTTGAGTCTTTTAATATAACTCTTGAAACCAAACATTCTTTAACTCTTCAACATTTCCTCATAAATCTCTTTAAGTCTTCACTTAGTTTTACATAAATCATCCTCATCATTCAAACTTCAACTTCTCTTCATTTATTATCATCATAAAAACTTGTGTTTAAGATTGACAATAAGATATCCATATTCTTCTTTAATCAATAATCTATCCCTTTTTTATTATTACAAAAAATTTGTGAAGTTTTTTATGACTTTATGAACTTAGAATTCTGACATTAAAAAAAAAAATATTAAGTATATAACATTTAAATCACAAGCCTCATCCCCCTCAACTTCCATTTTTCTCCTCCTTTTTATTATCGCAGTCAAAGAGAATAAAGGTAAACACCATTTCATGTAATATATCTCTTTTTGATAAAAACAAACCTTTCTAGAACAAGTACTCAAAGCTCTTCTAAAACTACATTTATGAAGTACTTAGTTTGTATTTATGAAGTACCTAGTTGTTGTCATCGATTATCTATTATTTGTTCATCTTGTGCTATCCAGAAATCTCTATAATCTCATATAATAAATTATTTGCAACATAATAGATTATTCCAAATAGATCATATACTTAATAATCGATTAGGATTAAATGTTTATAATTAGATGTAATCGATGATTACAGAAATAATGATACGTACATAAAGTTAATCATTTAAACATATTCCAAGTTAAAGAATCAACATTTATAATGTTTAAACCTCTTCTAAGATCATAAAACCTATCAAGATATCATAAAGACTTTCTTGATTTTGAAATAACTTGTAACAAAGAAAAATAATATTTTTGATCCCTAAAAACTTGTTTAGGTCATTTAAGTTTAGAAATAAGTTACTTAATTGTTGAAACTCAAGCATACATTCTATTTGGAACGTTAAAATATTTAATTCTATATTTTTTACAAGCATGTCCCTTTTTCATAAATTAAAAGCACATTAAGTAAGTAGTACTTCTAGAGTAAGGTTTTCCTTTTCAACCCATGCCCTAAAAATCCTTTTATTATTATTTCTACACACTTTTTATTTTTATAAAAATCTTTTTGTATAAAATTTTCTTTTTCAACATTTTTATTTTTGGAAACATTTGAAAAAGGTTTTTCAAGACTATTAATTTTATTTTCAAAAGTCTTGCAAGTTTCACAAACAATAGACACATTTTTTCCTTCCTTAAGAATTTAAATTTTATTTTTCAATATTTCTTCTTCTTGAGATTTTTCAAGTTGATTTTCAAGAGTCGTATTATTGGAAAATAGGTAGGCTTCTTTAAACACAAGAGGGGGGTGAATTGGTGATGTTTCAAAAATATGTTTTTTTCGCAATCTTGCAAAGAAAGTATAAAGCTTTTTAAAGTTTGTTGAAATGCAAGCAATCAAAAAATGTATGCAGTGGAAAAAACGTAGTAGACTGCGTTAGAAATAGAGTCGACTGGAATGTAAAAGATAAAAGGTCATTGACAAACTACTTAGCACAAACTCCTTGCTTACATCCTTCACTTGTCGGATGGTCTTGTTATAGTGGTCCATAAAGTCTTTAAGTGTCTCATCTTTTCTCTACTTGAATTCATTAGGGCAAGATAAGTTAGACTTTGCACTCGTCTATTAGCGTACTATTGGCCGAACAAGTTGTGTAAAGTGTTGAAGCAGTCTATGGTGTTAGGGGGTAACAAATGAAACCAGGCTAAGGCTTCCCTTTTTAGAGATAGAGAAAACACCCTACATAACACCAAATCACTCGACAAGTAAAATGCCATTGCATCCATAAAGGACCGAAGGTGTTCATCCGGATCAACAGACCCATCATACTTCTCAAACATGGGGGGCATTTTCTTCTCTAGCATTGATGCCTCCATAATAGCAATTGTGAATGGATGAAGGCCCTCTACCTGGTAGTGGTTATGACTAAGGCATTGCTCGCCTCTTATCCTTTTTTCTTCGGTTTCAGGTCTAAACATTTTCCCATGTTGGATCATGAGTTGGTACCGTCGATTGTTAAGTTGACTCCTTTCTCAGTCCAGTTGTACGCTCTGCCCTCAAGGTGGCTATTTTTGTCCACATCTCCTGCATTTCTCTCTGCATCTCCCGAACTAAGCTCATTGGATCAGGTTGTTTTTTCATTCTTGTGGTTGTAACTAGGTTTCTTCTCTTGTCTTTGGGCCCACGGTGGGCGCCAAAATGTTTTTGTTGTCTAGGGTCGAGGATCATTTGATACGTTGTCATTAAAGCTATCAAATTAATACTACTCTTCAAAGCAAATTCAGTATTGCCAAGTAGTATTCAAGAAAGTAGATAGGGTTAAAGTAACTCTGAGTAGTCTCCCAATGAATACAAAATTGTTTTTCAATATTTGACTCTTATAAATGTTATGCAATGCTCAAGAATAAAAGTGAGAAACTATGCTAATGAACTTAATGTGTTTGAAGAATGTTAGAGTTCAAGTGAAAGACAAATAGAAAACTTAGAAACAATTATAATGAAATAGGCTAATTCCACTACTTTCTAAGATAAATTCATCATCGGTTATCCACAGATCATTGGGTTTCAAATTAATTAAAGTACNTTCTTAATTAATTTGAGAGCAATCATACAATTAACCAAAGTAGACTCTCAATCAAATGCAAGATTTTTCTATATTATTCACAATGAATTCAACCAAAGTACATTCTCAATCAAATCCTATTGTGTTTAATCATGTCTATTCTTAAATTTCCTAACCAAATTAAAAGCTAATTAATCAAAGTAAATTATCAATTAATTATAATGGAAATTCTTACCACTAATCAAAGTACATTCTCAATTAGTAGCAAGAACATGTTTAATCATATGAAAGTTCCTAAATTCAATCAAAGTAAATTCTCAATCAAACGTAGAAACCCTTGAACTCATATGGTTAATATGTATGTATATTGAAATATTTTACGATGCAAAAATCATTGCTTTTAATAAGATTGAGAGATGCAAGACATAGAAAAGAGATAACTCAAATCAATAATCAAAAGAAACAAATTCATTAAGTCAACTTAACCTCATAATCCATAATGAAATTAAAATGGAATAAACCTAGAAGCTTAGCCCTCCAATGAAAGAGAATGAATGAGTTATGTTTTCTGCCTCCCCTAGGTCTCTTTATATAGGCTTAATTGAGCTTGGACTTTGAGTATTCTGTTGGTAAGATATTTTCTGTTGATATATTTTCAAATTAAATTACTTATCCTAAAAATATCTACTGAATTATCTCTTAAATTCCATTAATGTACTTCTTCAGTTTTCAAAATTACAAAAAAAAAACTCTTAAAAGTTTCTCTATTTGCACTTCAACCCCTCCTTTCTTTTCAAATTATAGAAGAGAACATTAGTTGACCAGACTTTCACCAGAGAACACTTGTTGACCTGCTTTGATCTAAGGCATGATGTAGCCAATGAAGGTCTGCCATGTGGCAGCCCCTTCCCACCAAAATTAGGGTTTTGCATTAGGGAAAAACTTTGTTGCTTCCCCTACGCAGTCATGAGGCAAGAACGCGAGACGGGTTGCTCTTTGATGGAGGTGTGACCTGCTTGCGGTGCGAGAATAAGTTTCGCTCCTTATCCTTCACAGCGACTATTTTGGTGAGCTTTGTGATGAAGACGAATGAAGATGGTTCGAAGAGGTTCAAAGAGAAGGCACGTTGTTCAAAGATGGTTACGAATGGGGTTTTGTGTTTAGGGTTTTTCTTGGTTTCTGTTTTCTGATGAAGGTGGAAGGCGTTGGAGTTCACGATTTAGGGAAGGTGAAGGTGCGAATTGGGGTTGCGCGATTTTAGGGTTTCTATTTCTGATCTGGGGGATGAACTGTGTTGGTTTTCTGGGTTTGCAGATGAAGAAACGCAAAGGAGAAAATAGGATTTGTGCAAGGTGATGGCGGCATAGGACCGCTTCTGCATCGTGGCAGAGGGACGGTTGTTTGTTATAGATTGCGTTTCTGGATTAGGGGAGAACTCACAATGGAGGTTTGAACGGCGCTGCTTGCGGCGTGAAGAAGATGCTCTAGGTGGTGGCGCGATTCGCTCTACGGCAACAGCGGTAAGGTTTCTCATGGTGGCGGTCTCTCGCAAAGGAGATGGCGTTTGTTCGAGTTGCAGGTAGTGGATCAGTGAAGAGTGGAAACGACGAGATTGATGGTGGCTTGGTTGGTAGTCGCAACGACTAGAGTTTGGTGACGGTCGCGATAGCTTGCACGTGGTGGCAAAGTGGTTGACGGGTATAGTTTCTGTTTAGAGGAAAATTAGGGTTTCTTGATATAGGAGATTACGATGACGTGGCAGTTGATGTGGCAAGGCTAAAAAGGTGGCAACTTATGGTTGGATAGATTTATATATGGTGGATTGGGACACGTGGCAACATTTGATGAAGTCTAACTAATTAGTGGTAGGAGGGGTAGGAATAGGAAACTTAGGGGGATGTAGTAGAAAAGGACTTTTTGTTGGGTTTACTATTGGACCTATTTCAGAAATAAGAGTGTATTAATTAAATATTAGGGGTGTTTTCAGCTGTTTGTAATTACCTCTTCAGAATTCTGATTTTGAGCCTTATTTTTACAACTTTGTACCAATAAAGTTTTAATTTCAGCTACACAAATAAACATAAGAATACCCAAAAATAATTTATGCAACTAAAAATCACTTTTTAAGCCCCTTTTATTCCTGAACCCAATAAATTCAATCGTCACCAATTCTCCTCAAATCAATCATTTAATCACAAAAATCTCACTAAATATTTGAAATTAAATATAAAATGTGGGCATAAATATGTATTCATCATCAGTCTTCCTGACTTAGCTTGCTTTCTATATCACGATCGTCCACTCTTCTCAAAGAATCTCTTTCGAACCGATGGGTGTCTCGATGATTGACCTATAAAAGACACTTTGATGCTCAAATCAAATATTTTTCTAAAGAGGGTCTAGAGGAATTAGATCATGAAAAAAATGTTTTTACCTCAACATCAAACTTGTATTTAAAAATTTATGAAAATCAAACTTATTAATTCACCTTTAATAACCGTTAAAATACTTATTAACCATCCATCAATTATTATTATTTCATTCATTATTTTCAACAGATATCTATACGTCTCAACCTATGGATTGATCGCTTATCCAAATATATTTGCCGATTGGTAATACATATTATATTATTATATGATCATATGTGAAGAAAGAAAAAACACAAAGTATAGGACATGTATCAAACCTTATAACCCTATATTTTTATATCTTATTCCACCTTTTCCTATACCACACATAAATGCGGAAGGATAAAAATTAGAGAAGGGATTTAAATCTTTAGAACTTAGAAAGGGACTTGTGGTGAGTTCGTAGGAGAGATTAAAATGAACATTACTTCATTATTTTGTCGTGCATGGTATGTGGTCGGTCACGGGCATAGATTCAACATTTTCACTCATTTATTTGCACAAAATCCATGTATGCGTGAACCCTCATTTTCGGTTTTCTAAAGCATTATGGAAAACCAAGCAATCATTTCCATTTGCTTTTCCTTTTATTTTTCACAAAGTTTCACATCTAAGTTCATCTAAATCTAAAAATCATATTACAATCAAAATTACTTAAAATAACATTTATTCTTAAATGAAAAATCCCAAATGTAGATTTAAATACATATTGGTAATTTTAGTCATAGTTCGTCCTCTTCTTCAAATCCCTTCATTGTCTTCCAATAGGGTTGGTACGTAGCACTCAAATACAAATTAATTTAACAGGAATAAAAACAAAAGTTCTTGAAATTGGAAATGAAATTTGGTCGGTGTTGTCGCTTTATGTTTTGGACATTAGTGTTGTCCCTCTTTAATGAGCCATTTTCGTGCTTCCGTGTTCAACGAGGCGTAGACAACTGAATTTCTTCGCAACTAGCAGAATCCAAGGGAACATTAATTGATCCATGGCTACATCCATTTTTGTCCATTGTAGCAAAATGAAAAATAAAAGGCAAGACTATCTTGCAACAGAAACAATAGTGAAAAATCTTACAAGAAAACCTTCCAATCTTCCTAAAACCACGAGACACTTAAATAATAATATTTTCAAATTATTTCATTGTTTAAAATAAGATTATTATGTTTTTTACGTATTAAAAGAGTAAATTTAAGTTTAATTCATTTAGGTTTTTAAAGTTTAAATTTGTTTCACTTACATAATCATCAACAATTATAAATATATCATAAATATATCAGTAACCTTAAATTTATCCATGATTCTTTTTATAGATTTCACAATTTAATTTTTCCAGAGATGTTTTTGTTGATAATCAATTTATAAGTAAAATTTGTCAGCAATAATTATTGATAAATTACAATTAGGATTATCAAAAGATATTTTAATTGGTAACTTATAATACAATTATCGACAATAAAAATTGTCAATAAAATTCATTGGTATATTACAATTAATATTACTTATAGATATTTTCATCAGTAACTTTACAATACAATTATGAATAATATTTTTTCATTAGTAAATCTATCTAAGATGACAAATTTCTCATCTAGTCTGAGGGTTGAATCTATGCAAATGTAATGCATAATTAATTGTTAGAGATACAAGACATTATGAACTAGTAAGTAAGAGTAGGTTTTCTTCACCGAGACATCGAATTTAAAGTAAATTTGAAAGTGACATTAACATTAATGAAAAAAGACGAATTCATAAATAGATGAGAATGGATAAGCATAATCATTTCATACTATATACACCAATCACCTGCGCATTCTTCAAGTCAATTGTTCAAACACTTGCATTCATGTTTATTTTCTGCATTATAAACACTATGATTTCGTTTACAAGTCTTAATTAATCAAGAAACCACATGAATGTTTAGGTCGTGAATCTCTAGGGAAAACGATATTTGGTCTTACCAATTGTATTATTTGATATGATTTGGTACACTTGCCGAAGTCTTAACAATAAGTTACATCTTCTTATTCCCCAACATGGGTACCAAAAATATTAATTTAATTTTACAAGATATTACTATACTTTAATTTCTTTTTCGTAGAAGTAAAGCTCTCCCTTTTAACACACGAGGTTCTTACGAATTTTAATCAATGAAGTTGCATGAAAACAATATGCACCTGACGTTAGCCACTAGCTGAGGGAAATAGATGTGGAGTTATTGACTTACCTTGCATAAAAGATTTTAGTTTAACAACTAAACCTGAAACTATTCAAAAAAATAAATAAATCTTTTAGAGTAAGCTGCTCAGTCTTTTTTTAATAAATGTAAATACTATATAATGATAATGCCATTTTAACGAACTTATTCAAATTTTATGTGCCGATGCATAAGAAATATAAGCTAGGGTTTGTAAAATGGATTAGTGGAATGAATTGCAAGCAAGCTAGATATCTTGACCGGTCTGAAAGAAAGTTAGACTATTTTTGTTTTACTTTTAAATTTTGTTATATATATATACATATTAAAATCACGTTTAATTACATAAAATATTTTTAAATTTTTAATTGATTAATTAATATTTTTAATTAAATAAAACAAAATAACTTTTATTTTTATATCTTAAAATATTTCATTATAATTAATAATTGAAACTAAAAATTTTATTTATAAAAATAACTTATATTACAACATAATTGTATATTTGTGTATTTTAAAAAATAAAATTAGTCACCATCCTATCCATTCCACACCTGTTTAATAACTTAGGTGGAACAAACTAAAATAGACTAACATATTAAAAACATCAATCCAATGGTCACAAGATAAGACCCACTTACTACCTTAACAAAATGTTTTATACACTAAATAGTTAATGAAATTGTTCATAAATCTAAATTTATGATTACTTACGACAATGATAATATTACAATAATATCACTAGTAAAATATTATTTAACTTCATCTTATATACTTTAGTTTAAAAAATCCAAGTCTTTCAAAATGAAGGTATTTGTAAAATTATGTTGCATAAATATATATTTTGGTTGTAAAATAAATAAAACTTATACTAGTATAAACTTCAGTCTTACGAAAGATTGAAGCCTATTCTTTTGTCTAGCTTAGGTTAAAATTTTAGAAAATTTACTTTATTGCCACAAAATTGCACCTTTGTAGTTTCTATTGCAATTGAAAAAACTCACTTTTTTTTTTCTCTAATTTTAGTATCATTTCCATGCGAAGCACTTCTTCATTGCAAAAGATCTTGTTCTCATTTTCTCTCCTTCTTGCATTTATTTTGATCTATTTAATGTTTAATTGCAATGAATAAAAATATAATGACACATTTTGGTCTTCATCGTAGGTTTATCAAGGTCACACGAGTCCATTACTCACACCTTTCTTTCTATTGTTCATTGTGCATTTCATTGTTTAAAACATGCTCCCATTTCGGCATTTAAATAAATATTTTTTTTGTTACATATAAACTTCAAGTCTAGGAGAACGGAATATATCTAAAGGATATGCTATTCTTAAGAGCTAAAATCTAAAGTCTTCCTTTTTCTTGTCTTTTCTTGATATGTTTTGATTGTAGAACCAAAGAAAAACTTCAAAAATAATTTATGTCAAATCCCTTTCCTTTATTGATGTATCTAGGCTTATTTAATATTTTGATTTCAATATTTATGGGCTTAATTCAATGTCACCTCTTAAATTCTTTTTGTCATCAATTCAACCTTTATTTAAGTTAAAAGGACTCAATGTAATCCCTTCAATTAAAATCATATTGTTAAAATTTGGAAAATGGTTATAGGTCAGTGACTTATTATTATTTATTTATTTTTATTTTGATCACTTAATCTCCTTCTATACTTGTGATGGATCCCTACTGTTAAGACTCTGACAAGTGTACCGAATCGTATCAAGTAATATAAAATGGTAAGATTAAGTATCATTTTTCCAAGAGACTCATGACAGTAAATAGTTGTGCTTTTGCTTAACTAATTAAGACTATAAGAACAATATTTTGGGGTTTTTGAATGCAAAACGATAAAAGTAAATATGCATGCAATTTGATCAATTGAGGCTAAACACAAAAGCGAATGGATGATTTTGATAATATGAGATGAATATGTTATTAGGGTTTAGATTTCACCTAATCATTCTCATACATAAACGTATTCATCTTCTTTATTAATGTTAATGTCACTTTCTAATTTACTTTAAACTCGATGTCTCGGTGAAGAAAGCATATCCTTAATTACTAGTTTACAATGTCTTGTCTCCCTAGCAATTAATTCTGCATTACATACGTACAGAAGCATAAAGGCAACCAACTCTCATATCCCTATGTCTAGGTAATATTGCTTTTGGGAGAATTCCACAGATGGTGATTTGTAAGATATCTCTTGATAACAATCCTAGGGAGAGAAGAGGAGAGTTGTCACATCCCTAAATCGTCCAACCCTAGGAGTACGAAATCTCCCGATACTTAGACAAATCATAAGATTTATGCCATACATGAATAAAACATCACAAGCATTTAAGCAAGGAAGAATATCTCTAACAATTAATGAAAGAAACATATATCAATAATAAGAATCAATTCAAATACAAGAGAGTTTAGAGGTTACATCNTTCCCCAGCAACAAATAACATTAGTTCTCCATCGTCATGAAAGAACTAGGTGTACAATGGAATGGAAGAGATTAAACCCTAAAAGGAGAAGAGGAGAGCTCTCACATCCTTAAATCTGCCCCCAAATGGGTGAAAAAGGTGTTTTCGTGTTTAAGCCATCAAAAGATACAAACCCTAAGATGTCCAGGTCTTTAAATAGGGCAGAAAAATAACAGAAAACGGGTCCAAGCCCAAAGCAGATGATAAAAATAACAGAAAATAGATCCAAGCCAACGTTGTCGGCGCTTAGCGCTCAAAACGGCGCTCAACGGTAGGTGCGGCACTCAAAATGACGCTCAACAGTAACGCCCAGGCATGAAACAGAAGAAAACTGCACTTAACTGGCGCTCAGCCCAAGACTAGCGCTCAGCCGTAGCAGATTTTTCAGCATTGTGTTTTTTTTATCTTTTTCTGCAGTTCTACTCGCTCCTTGAGTTCCAACTCATTTATACTTTGACTCTTCTTCCAAATCATTCCATTAACCTACAAAATTAAGGGAATTTAGTAATAAAATCATTAAGTATAACCTTAATTCTCTTATTCACAAAACTAAAGCAAAAACATGAGTAAAAGCAAGTTTCTAAGTTAGAAAGGATGCATTTAGTATCAAAATTGAATCACAGATAACGATATTTTCAACCGTTATCACCTACGACCATATGTTAACTTATCACTAAAAATGGAATAAAAAACCTTGCTTCTTCTCCCATCATTAGTTCACTCCTTCCTGTTCTTTCCATTTTGCATCCAATAGAGTATGGAGTGACTCGCAAAATCATGTCATACCTTATTTTTCATGGTTTTTCCAAATGAGGATCGTGCTAGTTACTTATCTAAGTATTGGATAGACAAAACAATTTGCCAAGGCATATCAGTTCTCATCTTAGGTCATTGTTGGTCCTACCTTACTTCTAATGATGATCCAAATATTATTTACTAAGTATTTATTTTATTTACAATAAATATAAGTTGTTTACAAATATAAATTCCTTAATTGAGGATATGAAAATTATAACTCAAAGGATAGATTTCCAAACTAAATTAGATGGTGTTCTATGACTTAATGAGATTAAATATTGCAAAGTTGTAAAAGTTTTTGGATGGTTAAATATATTTACTCTTTAAAATATTCTCCTTGTGTTCTTTTTAGGTTTAGACATTGGTTCTCATTGACCTTAAATACATAAATAGGTTTAATATCTTTTCTGATCCCAATTTTTGTAAGTTTTATTCCAAGTGGTGCTCGACTTTTCGGGCGTTCAAAGTGGTCCCAAGTTTTGTAATTTTTGTTCAATTTGGTCATTTTTTATGACAGCGTTTAAATCGTTATGTGAGTCATTAGTGAATGAGGTAAAACTTTTTGACATGTGAAATTGTCCAATGAGGGACTGTCACATGACAGCTTCATCTTCCACCCAAAATTAGAGTTTTATTGTGATGGAGGGTGTTGTTCAAAGATGGAGATGCGAGAGGTTGCGCCAAATGCTTGCATGAACTCGTTGTTCATCGTAGTAGTGTTATGTTTTGCAATTTTGGAACCAAAATGGTTAGAGTGGCTCCTTTTTTCCTCTATAGGTTTGTGTGGTGCAATGATGAACATGGAGGTTTCGCGATTTGGGTTTTTCTTATTCGCAATGATTGCTAGTTTCTAGTTTAGGGTTTCTGTGTTTGTAGGTTTGAGGCGAAGATGACGGCTCACGGTGGCGTTGTGTTTTATGTGGTGGTTGACAAAGATGGAAGGTTCAAACAAGTGGAAAATATCTCGTGATTTTGGATTTCGTGGTGTTCTTGAACTACTATGATGACTTTCGCGATGGTTAACGAGGGTTTTATATTTTCACGTTCTCTAGTGGAAAAGGTTTAAAAAACTTGGGTTTCGGTTTTCAAATGCAAGTTGTCCGTGGTTGTTCGTTGAAGATGTTAACAAGCTTGTGATGACTGTTGCTTATTGATTTGCGAGGTTGAAGGAGATTATGGTTGTGGGTTCTGATGACTCAAGGTTGTCGTGATGGCCTGATGATGGGGTAATTGTTCTAATGGTAGTTAGGATTTTTCATAGTGAGAGGTTGAAGTTGATGATGTAGCCACATTCAATTATCACATTTGGATATCAACCTTTGTTTAAGTTTTCACGTGTATAAAAAAGTTACACCTCATTTAATAATAACACACGTAAACATTGTTTTGTAACATTTTAGACATTTGTCATAAAAAATGAACAAATTTTTTTTAAAAAAAAACTACAAAATTTAGGAATCGATGACATGAGGACAGAAACCAAAGTATTAAGCCTAGATAAATAATAAAAAACGTCAAACACTAACTTCCACAACACATCTTTATTTTGAAAAATACTCCAAAACCAAGCAATGCCCACACGGCTTATTCACCACACCCATTTGAACGACAGGAAAAAAAAGTAAAGCAACGTACGAACACAAACAAAAGTTGTACAAGATAGTAACAAAAAAAATACGATGTAGTTAGTTACAAAGCTCACGCGCTATGCCAACCCTATTATTAACTGTGTCGAACATAATCCTAAGGTTCTGTTGCTGGTAGTTGGCGATGACGTTGAGCACCGAGTTTACGTTGTTGGGCGCCGCCGCCATAGCCAGGCACGCCACAGCGCCGTAGGTACTATGTATGAGGGTGTTCTCGTAGGGCAGAGTGAGATCCAATCCCGTGAACCGAAACTTGATCAACGGTGCCAGCGTCTCGTAGGTCTTAACAAAGCACGTGTCGAATGACCCTATGCTAACGAACGGTCCCTTCACCTGATTTCTGAACTCATCCCTGATTGCGTTGTAAACCGGTTGCACGAATCGGGTTATGACCGTGCCCGAATCTATAATGGTTCCGGATCCTCTGTTTGGGTCAAACGCGAGATACTCGGTGGGTAATGGGACCTGAACCCGGCCCACTGTCACTCCAGTTAGGTTCACGTAGTAGAGTGATGGCCGCCGCGGGTTTCGGAGAAGTGGGGTGGAGCGGATTCTTCTGGGCTGACCTGTGCGCCCGAGTATCAGGGACCCGGAAAAGTAAAAGGATTTGAAACTGGGAAGACAGTAGGAGAAGACGCCGGAGTAGAGTGACCAAGATTGGGTAAGAAGGGACAAGGGCCCGCGGCCCAAGCCCAGCAGGCCTTGAGCCGGGATTGTGCCTCCGGAGACGGAGTTGACGCACCCGAAAGCGTAGCTAGGGATAGTGTCTACGGCCAAACTGAGGGAATCTTGCACGAGCGTGGCGGAGAATGTGGAGCCTGCGTTACGCAAAAATGTCTAAGTAAACAAATTTCCATCTTCTTAAAATCCCAGATATCATATTTCTATCGGATTATTATTTAAGGAAGCTTGAATTATTGTAAAAAATGAAGTTAATCCAAACAATGTTGATAATATTACAAGTTGTACCAATGTAGGTGTTCAAAGATTCAAGCTTAATTCTCATTCTATCTAAGGATGTCAATTCCATTCTCATCAATATTAATCAACCCTGAGAAACAATCTTCCTGAAAGAGTCATTCCTATACCTGCATAGGATTGGTTGAAGATGCAAGCTCTGGAACCGGTGTTGGGGCAAGGGAGGGCTCCACGAGCCTGGGCGCAACGCGGGGCGTAGCAAGCCACGGGGCCGCCATAAGTGGTGGAGGCTTGGGGCGAGTAAGTGCTGGAGGAAGAGCAACCGATGCAGCCACTACACGGGACCCAAGCCTCGTCGGTGCTGGTATCCAGGACCATAAAAAAGAGTTGACCCGGAGTGCCGAGTTTGACTCGGACCACGTAGTTACCAATGTCGAAGGCCTGCCCCGAAGCTATTGGGGCGGCGGAAACGCGCTTTTTCCTGAGCGACGAGTCGAGGCCAAACAGGTACTCGACCCTCAGAGGGTCCTTGGAGGCCATGTCGATGATGGTGGTATCCCAGGAGTCTGAGAGATTCTTGAAAGGGGAGCAGTTGCCGTAGATGGGAATGACGATGATACCGGAGTCGTCACTTTGAGAAGCGCATGGGTCGGTGGCAATGGCTACGGTGGAGAGATAGAGTAATAGTGTTGCAGTGAAAAGAATTAGGGTGGCGGTGATGGTGTTAACACCCATAATTGGTGTGTGTTGATGGAGGAGGAAAATAATATTGTAGTATAGTACTTGTTTAGTTTAAGTGGTAGTGTGCATGCATGGGGGCGCCACTCCTTTAATACATGCACAATAGCAACTACTGCATAAACTATTTGTTTGGAACGAAAAAAAAAATGTTATTTTCACAAATGATTTTTGCAACACATCTTATTTAATAATATTTGACAAAATAGAAAAAGAGAAAGAAACTACAATATTAAAGACGTTATTTGAAATAAATTATATTTATAATTTTATGAGGTTCCTTTATATATGCAAGTTCTGTCTGTTCAATTCAGAAAGATATATGTTAGTATAATTTATTTTCATAATTTTTTTTAACAATTTTTTGACAATAATACATGTGTTATCATTTTATTGGTCTGTTTCAATTTATGTTTAAAAAAATATTTGAAATGAACCAATCATAAATTACCGCGTTGTCAAACAATTGTAAAAATGTATTGGTAAAGAGATTTTTTCCAATTTATTATAGCTTATTTGCATCCAAGGTCCTGTCACAAGAACCTTCCCTGTGCTAAACTCTGTCATTGCTGTTTGAACTCTTACATTAATCAACACAACTTTTCACATTATAGTTACAAATAATACCTAAATTTTTTTAGTACCTTTACTTACTTTTTACTCTCTTCTTTCTTAAAAAAACTATAAAACTTTACACTTTTTGAATCATTTTATCCTTCTATTTTATCTCAAATAAATGTAAAAGTGTGTCATGATATTATTACTCTTACAAATAATATAGAGATAAAAGGATATGAATTGTTACCGTTACGAAAAACAAATAAAGATACAAACAAAGAAGATATAACTAAATTAAAGAATAAAGAAAAAAATTATATATATTTAATTAACATTGCTATTGGATCGTGAGTCTACACATCCTTCTTAACATACTTAAGTTTATACTTAAAATGATATCATTAATTAATTAACAAACATAAATTAATATTGTGTCAACTAATATTTCTGTGCTATATATTAAGTTCCCATGATTAAACTTCGGTATACAAACATCTTCTTTCAAAACATATTTTAAACCGTCACCTATTTTATGTTTTAAAAGAACTATATATATGTCAAAACCTTTAAATGTAACTTAATACATTTTTTATTCTTTAGCAAATTAATAGTACAATGCTTTGTATAATGATGAAAAATATGTTAAAATGATATCGGAGTAGATGTTGATATAAATAACTTTTGAGTTACTAAATGTATATTAGAATATCGTTGTTGTAGTTTTCAAAATGAGTAAGAGGATTATATCCGCATGGAATTTTTATGGTTAATTTCTATTAATTATTATTTTTAATTAAATAGTATGTGTGATTTTATTTTGATTATAATCAAGTTAAATTTGTGAACTGTTTGAGATTCTGCTGAAAAACCAAACAACATATTTGATTGGGACGTTTGCAAAAGAAAATAAGAAAATAAATCTGATACAAAGGGCGTATTGATGATTGAGGGGTGTAGTAGACAAACTCCGGTTTCAGACACTTTTTGGATTTTAGTACAGTGACGCAGCAAAGTAGGTCTTTGGAAGTGGTAATTGAAGAAACTTTACAGTCTTGTTGATATGGCTGAAATAAACTGAAACTTTAAAGGTATATTGTGAAACAGATGTAATGGATGGTTGAGAATTAGACAAAGGTGACCTATAGAACTCAGAACATGGTCCTTTTGGGGAGATTAATGATCAATATTTAGTGATGTGTGTCGCTCACGGCCATGGATTCAAGACTTCCATCCATATTTGCTTAAAATCTATATGAATGTATGGATCCTCATTCAGTCAACATGCATTCCAGTGTAACTCTCCGCTAAGATGCAAATAATCATCTCCGGGCACATTTTAATAGAGATGGGAAGCTCGGTTTCCAATGCTATCTTGTATTTCATAATAGCTTTTAAATGATTTTGCTATCATAAAATTTTTAAGTATAAGTCAATTCTAAAAAAAATGTTTGTACTGATATTAATATTTATTTATATTTAATAAATTTATTTGATCTTTGTGTGATTTTCATAATAATTTTTATACTAAGGAAAATAAATAAGAAAATAAATATCAGGTGTGTAAAATAAATTTCACGTGTAAAATAAGATATTAATATTTGATCACTAATACAAAATGTGTTTTTAAACTCTCACAATAGACCTCTGTTTACACCAAATCGTTGCCTATCCAAACGTGGTGGCAAATTTTGTAATTAAAGAGATCTTATAAGTCTCGATTAGGAGAGAACCAGTGCATAAGAGCATTACCACATCGGTTGCAGAGGGAACCGGTGCCTAAACATGGCCTGACATCGTCTGAAAAGCTTTTGAAAAGGTGATACCGCCTCGGTTGCATGCAGAACCGAGGCATAAAGGCCTGCTACACGTTTGACCGCCTGCAACACTTTGTAACACGTCAAGTCAGCCAAGAGAATCGATTATGGGTGTACCTGAAACCGATGTCAAAAGGCTTTTAGGCCTTGAGTCTTTTCTCAAATCGGTGTCAAAAGAGTAGCCTAAAGGCTTTTAGGCCTCGCGTCTTTTCTCAAACCGGTGTCAAAAGAGTAGACCTCTTCCAAAATTTTCTCTTCCTCCTACCAAAAAGCCTCCTAAGTGTTTTCTCAAACAACACAATCTTCTTCCCCCTGTCTTCTTCCCCTTTTCTCACTACTTCTTTCTCAAGCTTCTTTCTTCTTCCTTTATAGTAGACAAACTGGGAGGATCACCGATGGCACTACAGTGGCGGCGAAAGAACGGCGACGACGCAGCTAGGGTGTGGCATGGGTGCGGAAAAGGCACGGCAAGGGCAGCAAAAGATCGACAACGACGCGGCATAGTGAGGGTTGTAACGGCGCTGCCTCCACAAGGGTTCCATCTCCATCATCTTTGCAAGGACTCTTCGTTTCCACAAATTCCTCCTCGTTCCAAAATTAGGGTTCTTCAGATGGGGAAAGGGGAGAGGATGGAGGCGCACAACTCTCCGCCATGGATGGCAGCTTAAGGAGTTCGCGATTGAAGCTCATGGTTGTGCTTGCCAGGAAGAAAGGAACTCGTCCGCGTCAATGGAGGTAGGCACCATGAAAAGGATTTGCGATTTTTGAGTTTGGTTTCTACGATTTGAGTTTCTGGGTGAAGAAGATGAATGATAGAGAGAACATTGTTTCTGTGATTTTGTGTGCAGGTTGGGGTTGAGAAGATAGAATCATGGAGGCGCGATTTGCTTTCTGGTTACGTTAATTGAAGAGGACGAACTCGCGAAGCATTCTGGGTTTTAGGTGGTCTGGTTGCAGAGCGGAAAGGGAAAGCGTTATGAGTTTTTATCAAATTGGGTTTTTGAAATTGGGAAATCTTGGGTCTCTGTTTTGATCTCGATTCTTCACTAAAAACCTAAATCACGAATTGAAATCTTTAGGGAATGAGAATTAGAGGACAGCTTCATATCTGGAAGCTTTTCAGATTCAGATTCAACATCATATCTCGGTCACTGATCCTTCTGTAATTGATCGAACTATGCTTGAAGACCCAAAAACTTTAATCGATCGAACTATAAGATCATTCCAGTTTGAAAAAAAAAACACATTACTGACTCGGTTACCTAAAAACCGAGACATAATCCTACCTTTTTTTTGACTCAGTTCATAACCGAAGCATAAAACCTACATCTTTTTACCTCGTCTGTATAGGCCTCGGTTATCGATACCTATAAGCTAGAACAACCGGTGTCATTTCCTCTTTCTGTACTAGTGGATCTGATTTGTTGGATTACACAATAAATCTAATAAACAATAAATTTTGTTAAAATAATTTTTAGATGACGAATTTAATATTATAAAATAAATTATAAAATTTATATTTATTAATTATATATTTTAAATTTATTTTATTTTTAATTGATATGAATTTTTAAATTATATAATTTTTTTTTATATTTTTATGTTTACTATGCAATAGATATATGGGAAGAAAAGAAACTCCTTCTTACTATGAAGAGAAAAATTATCTTTAATAATTTTACATAAATATTAGTTATTAAAACTATACTTAGTTTAAAAATATTATTTTAGTCTTTCAAAATTAATAATTAAGATATAATAAAGTAATATACATACATATATATATACATACATACATATATATATATATATATATATATATATATATATATATATATATATATATATATATATAATATTTTAGTTAATTTAATTTCTATAAATAAAAAATAATGTTTTTGGTTTAATTTCTTTGAGTTAACACTTACTTGTTCTACTTCACTTGTTCTTTGAGTTAACAATTACTTGTATCAAAATACAAACAAAAGATTTCAATGGTCTATTTTAAGCTCTAAGGGAAGACAGTTGAAGGAACAAAATGAACGTGTTATGTACTACTTGGCGAATGTATATTATTTTACATGGCAACGGCCACAAACCGTGCAGTCATAATATCGACTATGTGGTGATCAGTCTACGATTTAGGGGAATGATAGAATACTACTAATAAAATACAAGTTAAATTTATACAATAAATCGTCATCAACTTTAATCCAAAAATTTTAAAATAATAAATTTATGAATATTATTTTTTTAGTTCCATTTTTTATTATGTCTACGAAACGTGAAACTTAAAGTCGCACTCCATTTTTTAATATAAAAAAAACTAAATTAAAATATTTTAAAAAAAAAATTTATTGTTTTAGAAGTTAGTGTTATGTTATCCCATTTTAACGGGCAATTTTGTTGCTTCCGCATACAGTGAAGCGTAAACACAGCCGAAGTTGTAGAAAATAAGTGGAGTTAATAGCTAGGAATCCAAGGGAGTGTTATTTTCCCACTTTCCACAAATTTCTCTTCATATCCCCCACGAGGGGTGCCCTAAATTTACAAGACAATGTCCTCATGCCATTTTTTTTTTCTTTTTTTGAAGATAATAATATTGACTTTAGTAGTAAAAATGGACGAGAGGGAGAAAGAAGGGACTAGATCAAAAGCTAACATAGCAATTATGAATAAAAAAAATAAAGTGTTTGTTTGGCTTCTACTTGTATTCTTTGAAATATAAGTTAACCCCATTTGAAATTAAATTTTCCATGTTTAGTTTAACGTTGGAAGTTTTCATTATTAATATGATATTCATTAAAAGTTAAGTAATTTTAGTTTATTTTTTAGTTAAATGAAAAAACATAACAAATTTTATCTTTAATGTTTTATTATAAAAATATATCACATAGTTTTAAAATGTATTCTAATAATCAAATAACTTTATTCAATCAGTTTCACCAAAATTTATTAAACACACTCTAAACACCATTTCACAATTTCAATTAATGCGTTGATGACGACAAATCGCTATGAAGGAAGTGTATGCACCTCCTGAGTGAGTGTTTCAATTATCTATATGGTCTCAAACTTTTAAAACATAAATACATTCTTTTTAATTTCAGAAAATTAAAAACTGTTTTTTGGAAAGAGTAATCAAACCCTTATAGTCATAGAGTGAGTGTGGAAAAGGTAGTTCTCTTAGCATCAAGACATTAACCTTTATTGATATTATAATCCCAAATATCAAGGTCTTCTGGTCATATAAAAGCTTAACAAAATACAAATTTGTATATTTTAACTTTGAAATATTAATACTAGTTCGAAACACCTCGATACATTTCATAACACTGATATAAAATAAATTTTTTATAGTGACATTTTATATTAATTGAAATACTCAAGATATAAAAAGTGGCACATTAATTCTATCATAAATATGATAAGTTTTTCTATATTTATGGGATTGAAAATAAGTATAAAAAGTGACGTGTAATAAGTTATAAAGTTTTTTTATATTAACTCTGACCAAAATCAGTATAAAAAGTGGTACAGTGATAAAATTATAATAAATTATAAAATTTTTTTATATGAATTTTAAAACCAATATAGAAAATCACTTTTCTATACCAATTAAACATAGAACTAATATAGAAAATAGTATGGTAGAAAAAATGTAATAATGAAAAATACTTTCTATACTAATTATTATAACTGTTTAATATTCATCTTCTTCTTTATTTTGTACTTCACTCTCGCAAAATCTGTGCTTTCTCTACGTTTTTTCTTCTCCTTTATTTCTTAGTTTCTTCTTTCCATTTTCTTTCTTATTTTTTATCCTACATGAAGACATCATTTGTATATTTTAGGACATTGTCCTTTACTTCATTCCTTCCAACCTTGAATCAGAAGAAAATTTTCTTACATATTATCTCCTCGTAAGATTATTCAAATTAATCTTTTTTCTCACTAGTGTGAACAAAAAGGATGTTATAAATTCTTTCTTGTTTCAACCTTTTTTCTATATTAAATTACTTTATTAGAATCCACTTATTGAAACCAAAATTTTATCAGATTTTATAAGAACTTAAAAGTTTATATATAAGTTACAATAAAACATTACGATAAATTTTAATATAAATTCCAAAATTAACTACTTTAATCCTGAATTCACATCTAATTTGCTATTTCGTCCCTTAAGTTCATCCTTTTTTATAATAATATTCATGAATTTGGAAACAAACTTATTTATCTTGCTCCATTAATTTCTTAGCCATCAATAATTCATTATTGTCATCATATTGAAAATTGTATACAATACAACATGTGAAAACTATATTCCTTATGACTTGAAAGGAATAACTCGTAAGAGTACTAATTATGATAATAATTCTCTTTTAAATAAAAGATTACGTAGGAGTAACAAGATTTCTTTGTGAATATTCTTTATATATAATAATTCAATGTTTTAAGATGAATTCAACATCAGCCAGGTAACATTTTGATATCCACAATGAACCTTTAATTACTAAATAATTCAATCTATGTCATAAACTATATTGTTACTCTTTCAAATAAACTAATCTTTAGGTATATTTAGTGGATCCTTCAAAATAGTAGAATATGAGGTTATTCATCCCCAACTATGTAAATTTAATGTCAAAATTATAAATAAACTAGAAAAACATTTTTTGTTAGATATACATTTTCTACCTAAACGGAGAGTCAAACATTGATTCTTATTGTTGGGTCTATTAAGGAGAAGGTGTTAAAAACGATGACCCACCCAAATAATTTTACTCTTTAAATCTATGTGGGTGATTTTTATTACATCTTGACAATCTTTAAATAAGTACAAATTGGGTCTTGAACAAAGTACAAATAATAAAAACTGACAATAAAATATTAATTTACTTAAAAATAAAATCTGCTTATTCTATCATAAAATAATATTTTACTTACATAAACAGAAAATCATAACTATCCATCCCTATTTTATCTCATTCAAATCAAACTAAATATTATTAGACCCATAACTAATAAAATAAGATTTAAACAATAAAGCTCCAAAATTTAAATTTATCCCAACACTGATATGAAACACAAGTTTAATCTATGCCCTCCAAACAATTATTTAATATCGAAATAATTAATCTCAATATAAATTTAGATACACATCAATGTTAAGTAAACTTAATTGTTGATGGTGATAAAATAAAGATAAAATTTTTATGTGTCTAGTCATTGCGCGTTTGACTCAACTTTATTAATTTTGTCATTTGAATTATATTGAGTTATAACTTTTGTATTTAAGTTAATTTTGATCGAGTTTATGATATTTAATCTTTATGTTTTGTGCGTTAAAATTGTTTTTAAAGAATTATAATTTTTTTAATAAAACCTGAGTAATTCTAGTTTATTAAATTTATCTTAGTCAATTAAAATACTATTAGTATTGCAAGCAAGAAGATTTTAACTCGTTAAAATGATATTTTGGTTTGCTAAAAATTTGAATCCTTTCTCAATAATTCATCTCACTCTTTTTTAATCAATTGAACTACAAAATCAATAAAAGACGTATAAAGTGATTTCAATCAAACGCTTTATGAGTTAAAAATACAAACACAAACTACAAAATAAATCCACAAATCAATGCCATAAGATTATTTTTATCAAATGCAAAAAATAGAGTATATATGGGACCAAATCTAGACGTAAAACAACAATCACTCTATAATTTTGATCTTAACTATAATGTGAACATTACCTCACAAATGGGGAAGGGCAGTACTTTCAAGGAAGATCTAAAAGGCTCTAGAGAAACTATAGTTGCATCTTGATCTATAGTTGGTTCTTGGTTTTTCCGATTTCACCGATGAACAATAAATTCTTTAGGAGAAAAAGGGAAATTTAATTACGATGAAACTGGTAATTGCGCATGTTTAAAAAAAAAAAAAGAGTCACAAATATAAAAAGCAAGTTGCATAAAACATTTTATAAAATGAAAATAAATCAAAACTTATTTTCCTCTCAAATCTCATGTATTGAGAGAGAGAGAGAGAGGAAACTCTTACTAGTACCTCCACACTTCAATCTCTCTGATTTATGTGCCAATATTTTCAAACAAAAACTTCCTACCACCCCCTCCAATTTGAACATATATACAATGTATTAATGTGAAAATAAAAGTCATATACAGAAATATAATTTTCTCGAAAAGAAAAAAAGATGCATTTGACTTTTTTTAATAATCGTTTAATCAACATTATCGTTTTTACATTCGAGAATGTAAAAATTGTGTGAAACAAACATTTCCTTTTATTTCTTATTTCTTTTCCTTTTATTTTATTGGCTGTATCAACACATATCCAAATTGGGTCTTTTTTATTGCACTTCCAATTTTTCTTTCTTGTACCCTAAATTTTTCTAAATTCTTTAATTGACCATAAACTTTTCGATTAGGGTAAAAAAAACCTTTTTTCTCTCCTTATTTATACCACCCACACACTTTCTTTCATACCTTAGGTGCCGCAGCAACAAGTCTCCCTCACCCTTCCTTACCCTTTCTTCTTTCTCACACATTACCACTACATCCCCCTCTTACACATTGCATCCCCACGTACTTTCACCCACTATACTTTGACCTCTCCCTCACACACCTCACCTCAAAACAAGAAGGATTATGCGACAAACAGTATATGTATTAAATTTACGAAATTTATATATTTGGAATAATAATATTGAAGATGAGAAATTTGTAAATTTTTTGTTGAATCGGACGTCTAAATATGTAGTTAAATGTACATACGAAATAAATTTGGAGATTTAGGATTACGGATTTTGAGATTTAAGATTGAAAACTCAGGGGAAAATATCAAATTTTAAAATTCATTTAAGTACTGAATTTTACAATTTAGTTAAGGGAGTATTGAATATGAAGATTGTATTTGAAATTTAATTTATGATTGTTGAAACAATTATGGAAAATAATTCTCTCATTCATTCATTCATATTTTCCTTCTCAAATGAGGTACATTTATATAAGCAATATTAACCGTTTATAACTTAAAAACAAAAAACAACTTTAAATATTTAAAACTTATTCCTAAGTAAGTGCAACAATAATTTAAAGTGGCGCATGAATATCACTCATGTCCAACGTGTTAATGACTTCTGCAAACATCCTTCCACGTCTAATACCATAGCCAAGAATCACCGTGGTCTGGTCGTTCTAGGATACCTTCATACACAACATTAGTTTGAGGAGAGGGGAGAGTCCAATACAAAGAGGGGAGAGTCCAATACAGAGAGGGGAAAATAATGTTGTTTGGTGGAGAAAGATCGTTGGTTCAGTTCAAAGAGGCAAGTTTCATCGGATCCATCGTAGAATGTGCGGAGAGCTGCATCCCAAATTTGATGGGCAGCTGCATCATGGAGTCGAAACTAACATTTTTAAATTCAATCTCTCCCTTCACTTATTCCAATGTGAATCCAGAGTCATCACTTTGTGATTTCGATCGAGAATACCAAATACAGAAGCTGCAACACTTTTTGATTGGGTTTTCTGTCCATCTTCTCCAAACCCTCCTCCCACAATGAGCCAAGGTCAAGATAAAGATAATGAAATAGAGAAGAGGAATGCCAACGGCACAACCACCAGACACCAAATTCACCAGTGTCTTGATAAGGAAAGAAGAATTAAAAGAATTTATCAAGAAGAGTTGAATAAGATGATTAACTATTCAAGAAAACGAATTCAAAATTTTCTTCAAAAAGGAAAGATTCAAGGAGAATTCAAGAAGAAAAAGATCCAATAAAAAATTCAAGAAAAAAGAAGAGATTTTTAGGGGCTGCCGGTGGCCAGCAGTAAAGGATCAGAAAACCTGCTCTGATACCATGTTGAAACAATTATGGGAAATAATTCTCTCATTCATTCATTCATTCATATTTTCCTTCTCAAATGAGGTACATTTATATAAGCAATATTAACAGTTTATACTTAAAAATAGGAAACAACTTAAAAACAGAAAAAAACTTTAAATATTTAAAACTTATTCCTAACTAAGTGCAACAATAATTTAAATTCAAATTCTATCTTCAACAAGGATTTTATTAGACTTTGAAATCTAAGTGATATACCAAATTTAGAATATATATATATATATATATATATATATATATATATATATATATATATTAATTTTTTTACATTTTCTTTTAATTTATTTTTCATGGCTTATGGTTTTGTTAGTTTTTTTTTTTATTTTATTTATTTTGTGAGATCTTGTTTTGTTTATTTGTTTATTTGTTAGGTGTATTGGTTTTAATGTTTTTTAGAATTTATTTGTTATAGAAATGGTAAGAACACAAGGTGTCCCTACATTCAGGTTAAGATTTTTGCATAATGTGAAGTTAGGAGGAGACCTACGATATCTACTCATAGAAGGGGCATGATGGTGAACATTAGTACAAAAACAGCGTACAACGTAGGATATTATGGGCTTTTAACGGTGTTAGAATTGATGGACTTTGTTTCTCAACACTAAGAGGGGGTGAATTGGTGTTTATAAAAACTAGCACTTTTCAAAACCTTTTCGCAAATGATTGTGTTCTTGAAAACTTTCTTGTGTCGTAAGAAATTGTGTGCAACGAAATAGTATGTGTATAAAGACAATGACAAAATGTATGTGCAAATGTAAAGAGATAGGGAGAAGAAAATCAAACTCAGTTTTTATACTGTTTCTGCCTCAATGCCTACATCCAGTCACTCTCCCAATCAACCTTAGATTGGAGAGTAATTCACTATAATGATAAGAGAATTATAGCTAAGGCTTTACAAAGAAACTCTTAAATGTAAACACCTCACAAACTCTCAATCAAATATAGAACAACAAAACCTGCTAACACAAAACTACCCCGTCCTTATCACAACAAACCCTTTGAGATATCCCCTCTCAAAGTCAAGAGTACACCACTCTTCTTCCTGACACCACACGTACAGGGAACAACAAATCAAAGATTGCAAGTCTTCTCTCCTAATCAAACAAGATGCGCCTTCAGTTGTGTAGACATGATCAATCAATTTAGTCCAGTCAAGTTGCTTCTCAAGAATGCTTCAAGATCTGTCAAACTCTTCTCGTTCTTGATTCTTGGAGCTTTTGATCAATCTGTAAAATCTCTTAGATGAAAATCAATCATATATGAAAATGTAAGTTGCAATCGTTCTACAAAAAATCAAACAATGCGTCAATATATAGTTTATATCAGTCGTGACGCAAAGCAATCAATTACTACACTAATGTAATCGGTTACATTAAACACATGTAACAAAATTATAGAAGTCAAAGCACATAATTGAATGTTCAATTAATGCAATCGATTCTCATTAAATGCTTGGTCAAACACATTTAAAAATATGACTGTTATAGTAGTTATGACAAGCATAATTCAGTTTTCAATATTATAACAGACTTAATTAAATATATAAAACATGTAATCGATTAAGCTTTAACACTTAGAAGAATTTTGAAAACTTTTCTTTCCAAAAACACATCACATCACATTTGAAAAGATATGAGCAAACACACAAGTTTTAATCGATTCACCAACTAATGTAATCAATTCAAAACTAGTTGTTTTACCTTAGTTTAAAACTCAAGTTGTATGATGACCTTAATTGATTATCACAACACTGTAATAGATTAAGTCATGCATATATGCTTTTTTTGTGCATGTGGTTTTCATATCACAAAAACATATTTTGCATACACAGATATAATCACTTCACAAACACAATAGTTATGCATCAATCAACACAGTATGTCCAACAAATGTGACAAACACAATATGTGCATATTACACAGTAAGCATGTACACATTCAACATAGTACACATTCATGTGTTTTTATTATCAATGTGTTGTCATCATCAAAAACCAACATCACAGAGATTGGGTTTAGCTAACACTGTGTTTCCCCTATCAACAATCTCCCTTTTTTTTATGATGCACAACCATGATTAATAAAACCATGATGTACAATACACAATCAAAATTGTTTCACACAGTTTCAACCATATTCAATTATCTCAATCAATGTTCAATCATTTATCCCCCTTTAGGCATTAGCAAAAAAGGATATGTAGCATAATGTAGTTGAAACGAAGATATTGAATCATATAGAGATGCATCAAACAAGTTATCAGAAGTATAATGATGCTCCCCCTATCAGAAATATTCACAAGATTTTTAATATTCTTCCCTTTTGAACTTGTGAACCAACATATAACAGCATACAATAATCCCCTTATCAGTATGCATATTGTTAAGCCCCTGGCAAGTGTACCAGATCGTATCAAGTAATAAATAAACGGTAAGTCCGAGTATCATTTTGCCAAGGGACTCTTAGGCCTTATCTTTCATGTGAATTGATCGCATAAGACTTGAAAGAAGAATAATTTGTAGTGTTAATGCAAAACTAAATCTAAACATGCAAATGCAAATCGAATCAATTGGAAAATAAAAGATATGTATGAATGATGTTGTTGGGGTTTACAATTTCATCCTTATCCACCCTTTTATATCTACTACTCTTATTAAATTCACTTTATTATCAATGTCATGCAACTTTCTAGATTACTCTAAACCCGATTCCTCGGCGAAAAGAGCCTATTACCAATTACTAGTTTACCATCCCTAGTCTCCCTAGTAATTACCAACACATTAGAGTACAAAAGCTTAAAGAAATTGATCGTCCTACCCTTATTCCTAGGCGATATTTCATTATCAAGAGAATTCTAATCAGTTCTAGATTTCCCTGTACGTTCCCGTATCGACAAAATCAAATATCATACCACCGAATGAGTTAAACAATGTAAGCATTAAAGTACAGAGAAGAAAACCCAAAAAATTGATAATAAGAGCATGTGAATATAATAAGAAGTTTGATACAAGAGAGTTTCAAATGGACTACATTGTTCCCCAACAACAAAAGGATTAGTTCACCATGAACATGGTGAAACTAGATGGAGTTAATGAAAGAGATGAAAGAGTAAACCCTAGATTTGATAAATTGGAGCCTAAGCATCTAAGAAACCGCCTCCAAGGAGTGTAGAAAGTGCTTTGAAGTCTTCCACTGCCAAAAGATTACTCTGAGGGTCGCACTCAGGCTATTTATAACACAGAAAAGTAACAGAATTTCGGCCCAGGCCCATCATTTAGGCGCTCAGCGCCCAGTTGACCGCTCAGCGGTGGACCTTCTAATCGTAAAGCGTTGGCCCTCAAAGTCGCAGGACACTCAGCGTTGTCGCTCAAGCGAGAAACAATGCCTTCCTCCTCGAAGCTGATGTTGGGGAAAATCGGTAAGTGTACCGAGTCGCACAAGTAATATAAAATGGTAAGACCAAGTATCGTATCCTAGAGGACTCTCAGCGCTGAACAGTTGTGTGAAAACAAGATTAATTAAGACTTAAAATAACGAAGATCATGGATATTTGGTGCAAAAATAATAAAGAAAATAAATTGCAATTGATCAGTGGCAAAAGAGCACAGAGATGAAGGAAGGTTGATTTATATGAGATGGTTATGTTGTTGGGGTTAGATTCACCAAGTTCCCTCTCATGTATATAAGAATTCGTCTTTATTCATTAATGCTAACGTCCCTCATGAAAACACTTAAACCCGATCCCTCGGTCAATAAGCCTGTCCCTAATTACCAGTTCATGCAATCCCTAGCATTCCCAGTAAAAAGATATGAAGATCAAGATGTTAAGACAACTAAGACTCATACCCTCATCCTTGAGCAATATAACCCTTAGGAGTAATTCAACAAGGACTTGAATTGAAAGGAACCTCCCAACACTCATGCAATTCACAGATAATGCTATTGTATAAGCAAAAATAAAGTAAATGAACTACTCTAAAAAATAATGAAATAAAGCATATGGAATTAACAACAAATTCAAATACATGAGAGTTCACAAGGTTACATCATTCCCCAACAACAAATAGAAATTAGTTCCCCATAGACATGGGGGAACCTATGAATAATGGAAGAAAAGAATGAAGAATTGAAGATTAAGAATTGGCTAGGAGTGTATTGAATGCTCTCTTCTGCTAGGGATGCAAAACCTACAGCCCCAGGTTCCTTCAAATAGTGTCAGAAGTGTCCCAAATTGCGGCCCGGTCCAAAAGAATCAAATTAGAACAGAAACAGGGCCCAATGCAGGTCAAATCACGCTCAAGCGTCGCAGGGAGCTCGCCCAAGCGTGAATCAAGGTTTATGTGGCGCTTGGGTGCCAGTTTTCCTCGCCCAGGCTATGAACGTCCGTCGCCCGGGTGCTGGGTCCGTCGCCCAGGCAACGAGCGGTGATGTGCAGCTCGCAAATTTTCCGTTCTTCTCGCCTGGTGCTCGCCTAGGCTTCGGGTTTTCTCCCTTCTTGACGCCTTTTTGACCCCTTTTGAGTTCCATCTTCATGGCCTTTTACTTCTTCTTCCAATATTGCTTCAATTTCTGTTAAAAAAAGGGGAATTTGTTAGAAAACAGTTAGAATCCACCTCAACTCTCTTATTCACACAATTTACTGAAAACCCACGAGTTTAAGCAAGTTTCTAAGTCAAAAAGGGTGCTTTTAGTATCAAAATCATATGTCAAATAACGGAATTTTAATCCGTTATCAACTGGCACTCAACATTAGAATTGGCGTTGAGCGGTGGACCTCACTCTTCTTTTGCTTCTTTTCTCATCCTTTCTTGAGTCTAAGTCCACCCTTCTTCACTTCCATCATTCAGTTCTCATCAAATCCTATCAAAACAATGTAAAACAAGCATAATATCTCTAAAAACCACTTTTGACTCTCTTATGAACAAACTAAGTGTTTTGCATGATTCTAAGCTCATTCTAAGANATAAAGGGTGTGATTTGATATCAAATTTAAGTGTAAAAATAACGGTTTTTAGACCGTTATCACAACCCCAAACTTAGAACTTTGCTTGTCCTCAAGCAAACAAGACAAAACTTAGCCTCTCCACCTTATCATCAAAAATAGTTCAACTCTTTCAAAAATCATTTTGTCATGACAAATGATTCCTCAATTCAGCTTTTCAATGAAATCAAATCAAGATGCATACATGCTTTCATTCATTCCAGTTCACATATTCATATATTCTCCAACAGATGCTATTTTTATGAATGATCAATCCACTAAGCATAGATGTAATCATGAAATTCATCAATCCTTTCCAAGCAACATGTTTCACTCAATCACTCAAGTGTTTAAGGAGGTCACTCTTCTCTCTATTATTCACATTTCACATGCAACAAAATTGACATTCATCTCATACAATCAACATCTTTACACACAAATGCCATCACAAGGACTTTTTCACAGCTTATAATGTGGCTGGGCTAATAAGAAACATTGGTTTTTCAGATCACAAAATCCTTGAGTTAAGAGATTTATTCACATAACCATAGTTCAAGTACAAACTCTTTTTTTTTTACCAATCTCATTCATTCCCAACTTTCCCCTTTTTCTTTTCTTTTTACATTGAGCTTACCTTTCATGCTTTTTTTTTCTTCTTTTCTTTCTTTTCTCATGCTTTTTCCATTCAACACTTGAGCTCAATGCCTTTCTTTTGCCTTTCAATTTCCCCCAACAACCCTAAACTTGAACCTTTTATCACCACAAAATATTTCTTCAACCTAACTCAAGGTAAAGACTTTCAAAACAAGGGTTTTCATCCTGTTTAAGGCTTAGGTTCAAAAAGGGTAGAACACATGGTTCTCTTTACTTTTGGGCGAAAATTTGGCTAACTAAGGGCTTCCAAAAATGGCCTTGATCATATGACATAAGCATGTAATGCAATCAATCATGAAGATTCAGGCAATATAATTCATGCTTCCAAATGAATAGCAAATATATCAACAAACATTCTGGAGCTCAAAACCTCACACAACTATGCTCTCTCAACATCTCAAACATCAACCATACATCCTGCTTAGCATCATAATCACAATCATAAATCATCATACGTCTGTTCACAAGTTAGGGAACAATTCACCTGTATATAAGCATGAAACACAATCTCAATTTGTCATTCACATCACACTTCATCAAGCAACTCTTCATGCAATAATACCAAGTCAAACCATAGTCAGAAAAGGTGTTCAGGAAAGTATAGACACCTACACTACTCAACAAAATTTAAACCTACTCTAGAAATTCAAAGTACAAAAGACAAAAAAAGATAAAACCTTGTCCTACTTCAACAGCATCCATCAGTAGATGCCATATCATCCCATGCTATCATCTGAGCCCTTATCGTTTCCAGCCTCTGCATCCTCAAATTCATCATCCTCCTCGTCATCCTCGTCAATGGTTGGAGCTTCAGCTGCTCCAGCTCCACTCCCCTATGCCTGCTCCTAAGGCCCTACCATAGCACTATGGAACTCATCCATAGTCCACCTGTGCATCGGTGGTGTTTCATATAGACCTACAATCATCTTGGCTATGGCCACCTGCTCTCTGCGAAGAGACTCCATCCTAGCCTCCATCCTGGACATATACATGTCCCTCATCTGGAATGGCTCTGCATGCTGCGCTGGCCCATCCTGCTGAGCTGCTTCTCTTCTACGCCGTCTCCTAGGCACTGGTTTGGCTGCCTCATCTCCTCCACAGAATGGTCTATAAAAGGCAGCATCTATGGCCTTCCTAGGCCTCTCGAATGGTGGAATAGACGTATCCACCCGAGCCTGCTAGCACAAGTAGGTAATAAGGGAATGATGTCCCAATGGTGTTGATAACGGTTGAAAAACAATTATTTTCATATGTCAATTGAGACCAAATTACACCCTTTAAGACTTAGAATGAGCTTAAAATCATGCAAAACACAATAAATGAGTCAGTTGAGAGTCAAGCTGTTTTTAGCGATATTATGCTTGTTTTGCAACATTTTTAATGGAAGTGAAGAATGACGTTGAAGATGAAGGTCTTAGACTCAAGACAGAGGAAGAAAACTGAAGAAAAGAAGAGTTTAAAGAACCGGCCAGCGGCAAAATTCATCGCTGGGCGGCCAAATGCGAGGAGGTGGCACTAGTCGTGGATGTTGGCGAATTTACGATTAGAGGCAAACCGCCAGGTGGTGGACCCCTAGCGTCGGACGGTAGTGCGATTATGAGCAAACCGCCGGGCGACATAAGTGTGGTGCCGGGCGGTTGTCTACTGGGCTTGGTGCTGTTTTCTGTGACGCTCCTCTGCTATAAATAGCCCTATTGCGACTTTAGAATTATTCTTATGACAGAAGAGGGCGGCTAGACCTAATTTTCATTCCTTGGAGAAGATCTCTTGGATGCTTAGGCTCCTTTTCATCCAATCTAGGGTTTGTTTTTCCATTCTTCCATCATTTTTCATCTAGGTTCACCATGACAATGGTGAACTAAACCCTTTTGTTGTTGGGGGATGATGAAGGTTGAAAAACAATTATTTTCATATGTCATTTTAGACCAAATTACACCCTTTACTACTTGGAATGAGCTTAGAATCAAGCAAAACTCAATAAATGAGTCTGTAGAGAGTCAAAAGCTGTTTTTAGCGATATTATGCTTGTTTTGCATTGTTTTGTAGCATTTATGAGAAAATGAAGAATGGAATTGAAGATAATGGTCGTAGACTCAAGAAAAGAGAAGAAAATTGAAGATTTGAAGAGTCGACGCATCGCCCGGCAGCAACTTACACCGCCGGGCGGTCCAGGGCGAGGAGGAAGCACTGGCGTTGGCGCTGAGCGGTTTGGAGGCTTATGGGAAACTGCCCGGCGCCACACTTGTTCCGCCGGGCGGTGGTCCGCTGGACTTGGGCCTGTTCTCTGTTGCGCTCCTCACCTCTAAATACCCCTATTTCGAGTTCAGAGTCATTCTTTTGACAGGGGAGGACGGCCAGACCTAATTTTGCTCTCTAGAGAGGATCTCTTGGATACTTAGGCTCCTTTTCATCTTTTCTAGGGTTTGCTTTTCCATTCTTCTTCCATTTTTCATCTAGTTTCACCATGAAAATGTTGAACTAAACCCTACTGTTGTTAGGGGAAACAATGTAATCTTTTGATACTCTCTTTTATTGAAACTCTTGATTATTTATATGGTTTCCATATGCTTTGATTGTTAATTGTTGGGTTCTCATCTATGCTTAATGCCTTTATCGTTTAACTCATTTGATAACTGTTGTTTGTCTTTATTGATACGGGGACATACAGTAATGTCATGAACTGGTGAGTAATTTCTTGATTTTGTAACATCACCTAGGGATAGGGGTATGGCGATCAATTGCGTTTAACTTCTGCTCTATAATGTTGTATTAATTGCTAGGGGAGGCTAGGGATAGCAAGCTAGTAGTTAATATTAGGCTCTTTTCGTCGAGGGATCGGGTTAAGGGTAGGCTAAGAAAGTTGCATGACAATTAATTAATTAAGCTAATAATTCAAGAGGAGTAGATAAGAGAGAGCGAATTAAGATGAAATTGTAAACCCCCAACAACTCCATTCATCCATTGTTTTCTTTTGTCAATTGAATCAATCTCTTTCGCATGTTAATATTTTTGTTCTCACATCGATTTATTAATTTTTATTTTCAAGTCTTATTATTTTAATTCACGTGAACGAGAAAGCCTTTCGAGTCTCTTGGGAANAACGATATTGGGTTTTACCAATTATATTACTTGAACGATTTTGTACGCTTGCCAATCCGTCAACAAGTTTTTGGCGCTGTTGCTGGGGACTCGAGGTTTATTTTTCTAGTAGTGTGGATTAATTAAATTTGACTTGGTTGTAATTATTTTTGTTTTATTTTTGTTTAATTGCGTTTTATTTTATTTTTCTGTAAAAGTGCTTTTAGGGTGTGTTTCTTGTTTATGCAGGAAACAATACATACTAGAAGCAGGAAAAACCAACAACCTCTTTTAGTAGGTTTACCAGACGGGAGGAGAAGGAGACATCCTTCACGTGAGAGATCTCTTTCTCCTGAAGCTATTTCGCAGTCTTCGCTTGAGACTTTTGCACTAGATCTTGAGGAGATGGCTAACCAACCTCCTCCTAGACGTACTTTGGGGGACGCAGCAAATGCAGTAGGCCCCTTAAACTTCAACAGTATTGCAGTTCCAGCTGACAACGCATCCAGCATGGTGATGAGTCCGACGCTCATTCAGTTAGTCTAGAATAATCAATTCCATGGGTTGTCGAATGAAAATCCTTACAAGTATTTGACAATCTTTGGTGAGATTTGCAACACTGTAAAGATAACTGGAGTGTCGGATGACAGAGTCAGACTCAGTTTGTTTCCTTTCTCTCTTGGAGGAAACGCAAAACATTGGTTGAATTCTTTCCCTGAAGGAACGTTCAGGACTTGGGAAGCGGTGGCACAACAATTTGTAACTAAATTCTTCCCAATTCCAAAAATTAATCAAGGGAAACTGGAGATCTCTTCGTTCAAGCAAGGGATGGAGGAAACTCTCGAGCAAGCCTGGGACAGATTTGAAGGATTATTGAGGGCGACCCCAGTGCATGGTGATGAGTCAATATTTTATTGATTTCACTTAGTTTATTGTGCTAGAATTAATCAAAGAATTGTGCTTAATTGTCCAGTATTTTTTCGTTTTTCCTAATTATGCTTAATTTGACCGGAAATTCTAATTTTAATTAATTTGAATTTTCTGAGCTAATTATTTGCATTATTATTTTCAGGGAAAATTTTGGAAACACAATTTGGGACATTTGGAGGACAACAAATAAATTCAAGACTCTCTGCATGGAAAATTTAGAATTAGTTATATTTTAATTTAGTAGTTTGGAATTAATCAATNTGTAATTTAAAAGTCTAGTTTTTTTAGACAANCTTTGCACATTGGGCCATTAAAAATATGTTGGGNCCCAAATTTTGGTGACACATGTCCTACNTAGGGTTTTGNAAAGGGGTGGACCCCACCCTCTGATTTAGTGACACTTGGTCCTAGGATTTGTCCCCANCCGTCACACATTGGAATTAGAGGGACTCTCGGCAGATTCACTTTTTGGANGGGCTGTAGCGTTTCTTTCNNTTTTCTTGGGGGAATCATGTTCAATATACTTGATTTTGGTTGAATGGAAAATTGCTGCTTCCAGCCGCCACTCTTTATATTAGTATTTTGACTTTGAATGTTTTTGGGAGAATGGAACGGTGGTGACTAGTTTTCTTTGCTTTGAAAAATTGTTGGAGATTATNTTTTTTTNNTNNT
>NC_028356.1:23126698-23132243 GCF_000741045.1 Vigna radiata var. radiata
ANCNNCNNNTNAAAAAAATGGGATTTTAGGAGNTTCAGCCAGAAACTTAATTGAAGGAGCTGTAACATTTCAGATTTTAATTTCCTTTGAATTTGNCAGCACTGCTGGNACGCACATGGACGCATACAATTCCTTTTTGTTGAAGGAGATTTCATCCTTCTTAATTTAGGGTGCCACGGCCTAGNAGTGNAGCTTAAATTTACCTTTTTTTTATAGAAGTGTTTAACGGTGATTGATGGCTTATTTTAGGTTATGGTGCTTTTACTCAAGCTAGCCGAGAAAGACACAAGCGATGATTTTAATTAAGCTTTTGGAGAAAACAAAAGCATAGGCTGATTCATGGAGCTGCAGCTACCTTCACTTGGGTTACTTTGAAGTTTTTCATTTTTTTTTTCTTATTATTAAATATTTGAAGTTGATGCTGGTTACATTTGTTTAAGCATAAAAGCACGGTGCATTTAATTGCTTCCTTGGAAAAAGTTACGCATTAAATTTCCTTAATGGAAGGAATTTTCATTCATGAATGTAGAATCCAATTATTCTTTTAAGCTGGTCACGACCTTGGTGTTTTAATTTCTTTAAGCAGCGTATATTCAATTGGTTGAGAGAGATGTGCTCACGGTTGCTCACAAAAGTTTTTTTTTTATTAGCCGAGATGCATATTTTCGTTTGGATGTTATTGCTATTTTTATATGGTTTTTTACTGCTTAAACATTTTAGTTGTCCAAGTTTCTACAATGCACATGCCATGTTTTAGTTTAAGTGTATCAATTTCTGTTCACTATGTTGTATGTTCTGTTCGATTGTGTTAACTTAGTTGTGATGTTAGCTTAAGTTAATGATCAACCGTTTTCAGCCTGTCTTAGAAGTCATTTCCTAGCTATACTGCATTTCTAATATGCTCATTAAATTTTGCATAGGCTGCGACACCCATCAAAATTTTGGCGCCGTTGTCGGGGACCAATGGTTCAGTTTTAGGTCTTTTGTTGTGTTAGTGTGTGTTGTGTTTTGTCTCGTGTTGTGAGTGTGATGTTCTGTTTTGTGTGTTCGTCATTGTGTGTTGCAATTAGGTAGCTTTAGTTGCATATTTTCATTGCATTCTTCGTTTCCCCCTTCTTTTCCATGTCTACCTATTTTGGCTATGTGAACACTGCTTCTTCTGCCTGTGTCTATGATAATGATTCTCCTTCTGCATCTGACTCTGAGTATGGTTCTCATATATACTCTGCTGATTTCTATGTTGAGAACAGAACGGTTCCTCCTCCATCTCATGAGAGTGTTCCTAGGGAGCCGTTTCCACTTGATGAGGAGGATATTCGTTGTGTTTTCAACACTGGACTGATAAAATTGCTGCCTAGGTTTCATGGTTTTGCAGGTGAATGCCCATATAGACATTTGGAGGAGTTCTACACCATTTTCTCTTCAAAGAAACCTCCTCATGTCCCTGATGATCACATGTTTTTAAGGGTATTTCCGCATTCATTACAAGAAGCAGCAAGGGATTGGCTGTATTGTCTTCCTCCAGGATCCATTACTTCTTGGGAAGATCTTAAGCGACTATTCTTGGATGAATTCTTCCCTGCTCGGTATGGTTACAACAACGATCCTGGATGGAATGACCCTAACTTGGGATGGTTTAGTACTCCACAACCTCAATATCAAGAATCACCATTCCAGATTGCTTGTATGCCTCCCCCTGTCCAGCAACAACAACAACTGCAGTTTCATGAGCTTGCCCAATTAGCTCCTCAGCCTTCTATTTCTGAGCCTACATTGAAGGAGTTGTTGAGACAGGTGACTGCTCAGAATAAGCAGTTTCAGCAGGAAACCAGAGAACAAATTATGCAGTTTTAGGAGTTTCAGCAGGAAATTACAACTTCCCTTCAGAGTTTGACTGATCAGCTAGGGCAAATGGTCACTCAGTTAATTGAGGAACAGTCTCAAGTTTCAGAGGAATCACCATTTCAGACTGTTCAGCTTCCAAATGATGTTAGTGCCATCCACATAGGAGATGGGGAACAGAGTCATGAGCTTTCTACCGCGCCATCTACTTTCCCACCCTCCTATGTCCCCACTCTTGCACTTGAGGATGCAATTGCTCATTCCGCTATTATTGGTGAGATGAATCATGAATCAGCACAGGTTTCCTCTAAACTTGAAATTCCACTTGCTTTGCCTGAGCTGTTTATGCATTCTAATATTCTTGATTCTGCTTCAGATTCACATGTTAGTGATGATTGTGATATGGAAACTGTGGAAACTAAAAATGCTTTAGACTTGGGATTAAATTTCGATCTTTCACAGTTTTCTGAAAATTTTAAATGTAGTTGTGAAGCTGGTTCTTGCTCTTTTTGTGTTGAAATTAATTCTGTGATACAACCAGCTTCCAACTTTATGATTGGTGATACTAACTGTTAATCTGATGAAAATGTTGAGGACCAGGCAGATATGAGCAGATATTTTAAGCCAGGTGGACTTTCTTCGTCTTCCACGATTGAAGGTGATTTACTGATGAATCATCCCTTCCTTGATCTGGTTGTGGAAGACATTTCTCTTCTCGATCAGATTTGGCGAATGAAGTCTTTCCTCAGCACTTCATTTCTTGATCCATTTATGGAAGACACTTCTCTGCAAGTCCAAAATTGGCAACTGCCACCATGATCAGGGGAGTTTCCTTTTTCCTTCTCCTCCCTTTCCTGCTTTTATTACACTTGTCCTTGATCTGTTGATTGTTCTGATTTCTGATCTGATGATTGTGACACATTGAGGACACTGTGTNGCTGTATTGTCTTCCTCCAGGATCCATTACTTCTTGGGAAGATCTTAAGCGACTATTCTTGGATGAATTCTTCCCTGCTCGGTATGGTTACAACAACGATCCTGGATGGAATGACCCTAACTTGGGATGGTTTAGTACTCCACAACCTCAATATCAAGAATCACCATTCCAGATTGCTTGTATGCCTCCCCCTGTCCAGCAACAACAACAACTGCAGTTTCATGAGCTTGCCCAATTAGCTCCTCAGCCTTCTATTTCTGAGCCTACATTGAAGGAGTTGTTGAGACAGGTGACTGCTCAGAATAAGCAGTTTCAGCAGGAAACCAGAGAACAAATTATGCAGTTTTAGGAGTTTCAGCAGGAAATTACAACTTCCCTTCAGAGTTTGACTGATCAGCTAGGGCAAATGGTCACTCAGTTAATTGAGGAACAGTCTCAAGTTTCAGAGGAATCACCATTTCAGACTGTTCAGCTTCCAAATGATGTTAGTGCCATCCACATAGGAGATGGGGAACAGAGTCATGAGCTTTCTACCGCGCCATCTACTTTCCCACCCTCCTATGTCCCCACTCTTGCACTTGAGGATGCAATTGCTCATTCCGCTATTATTGGTGAGATGAATCATGAATCAGCACAGGTTTCCTCTAAACTTGAAATTCCACTTGCTTTGCCTGAGCTGTTTATGCATTCTAATATTCTTGATTCTGCTTCAGATTCACATGTTAGTGATGATTGTGATATGGAAACTGTGGAAACTAAAAATGCTTTAGACTTGGGATTAAATTTCGATCTTTCACAGTTTTCTGAAAATTTTAAATGTAGTTGTGAAGCTGGTTCTTGCTCTTTTTGTGTTGAAATTAATTCTGTGATACAACCAGCTTCCAACTTTATGATTGGTGATACTAACTGTTAATCTGATGAAAATGTTGAGGACCAGGCAGATATGAGCAGATATTTTAAGCCAGGTGGACTTTCTTCGTCTTCCACGATTGAAGGTGATTTACTGATGAATCATCCCTTCCTTGATCTGGTTGTGGAAGACATTTCTCTTCTCGATCAGATTTGGCGAATGAAGTCTTTCCTCAGCACTTCATTTCTTGATCCATTTATGGAAGACACTTCTCTGCAAGTCCAAAATTGGCAACTGCCACCATGATCAGGGGAGTTTCCTTTTTCCTTCTCCTCCCTTTCCTGCTTTTATTACACTTGTCCTTGATCTGTTGATTGTTCTGATTTCTGATCTGATGATTGTGACACATTGAGGACACTGTGTCGTTTAAGTGTGGTCTATTGGGGGAGACTCTGATTTTTCTTTCTTAGTTTATGTTTTCTGTGTTAAATTTTTTGTTTTCTAGGTACTTTTTGTTTCATCTTGTATACTGTTTTGCATGTTTCTCTTGATTTCTGGACTTGGTTTAGGTTTTAGACTTCTCTTTCACTTCAGTGATACTCTGATTTGTTTGAAATCCTTGCTTTTCTCTGCTTGGAATATGATTATGATGCTTGAGAGAGTTGATTTGATTGTGACAGAAATTACCCTGTGTGAGATTTGAGCCACTTGATATTCTTTCTTGTGTGTGATATGTCTCTTGATTGCTTGCACATATGCCTTGGCTTGACTCTTGTTGATGATTCTTGATTGATATGCATGTTTGGAAGTGATAAAGGCAGTTTTGTTGTTGAGCCTCTCTAGCTAGATGAGCCTACCTTGTTGTGATCCTTTGATAGCCCCTTTGAGCCTTTACTTTCCCCATTTCTTTGTTTTCAAGCTTATACACTAGCCCTAAGTGAAAAACCATGCTTGCCTTAACCTTAGGGAATTTTGGAGATTTGGAATTGTTTTGGGAATAAGTGTGGTCTCCTGGGAGATTATGATGAATTGGCTAGTTGGTTGCTCTTCTTGCTTTTGTTTTGTATGATGAGTATCTTGTCTCTTACAATTGTATTCTAAACAGAGAGAAAAGAAAATAGACAAGTTGAAAAAAAAAAAATACAGAAAAATGAGAAAATTTTAAAAAAAATAAAATAAAATTGTGTGAATAATGGAGTCAAGAAGAGGATTGAATTAGAGGGTTTTGGGTGTGATTTGACTGTGTTTTCACTTGTTCCCCATTGCTCCTCTATTCCTTTTGGTTTGTAGTTTCTCATCCATATTATATCCTCCCTTTTCCTTGACCCCATTGCATCCATAAAAGACCTTTTGATTTGAACATGCATATGTTTTGAGTGTTGATATTAGAGACTTGCCAAGTCTGTTTGTGTTTGCTTTCTTGAGTGCATTGAGTTGACATTTTTTTTACCTTAGACACTTGAGAGGAACACTGATAGTGTGCATCTGTGAGGTTCTGTTGCTTTTGATTCACCTCTTGAACTGATTGATCATTTTGCCATGCTTGGAATTGCTTAGATGATTTCTCTGAGTATCTGCTTTCTCTGATTCTGTGTTGGATATTGTCCACTTCTTTTTCCTTGTCCAGATTTCTTGAGGATTGTAATTCTGTTTGTTTGTTTCCTTGTGAGTCTTTGTTTTCTGTGTGATGAGTCTGTGTCAATTCCCTGTTGAACTGTTCCCTGATTTGCGTCTTGATTTTGCCCAGGAGTGCAAAAGACTAAGTGTGGTCTATTTTGATGAGTCAATATTTTATTGATTTCACTTAGTTTATTGTGCTAGAATTAATCAGGGAATTTTGCTTAATTGTCCGGTATTTTCCAATTTTTCCTAATTATGCTTAATTTGACCGGAAATTCTAATTTTAATTAATTTGA
>NC_028356.1:23132438-23132986 GCF_000741045.1 Vigna radiata var. radiata
TTGCATTATTATTTTCAGGGAAAATTTTGGAAACACAATTTGGGACATTTGGAGGACAACAAATAAATTCAAGACTCTCTGCATGGAAAATTTAGAATTAGTTATATTTTAATTTAGTAGTTTGGAATTAATCAATNTGTAATTTAAAAGTCTAGTTTTTTTAGACAANCTTTGCACATTGGGCCATTAAAAATATGTTGGGNCCCAAATTTTGGTGACACATGTCCTACNTAGGGTTTTGNAAAGGGGTGGACCCCACCCTCTGATTTAGTGACACTTGGTCCTAGGATTTGTCCCCANCCGTCACACATTGGAATTAGAGGGACTCTCGGCAGATTCACTTTTTGGANGGGCTGTAGCGTTTCTTTCNNTTTTCTTGGGGGAATCATGTTCAATATACTTGATTTTGGTTGAATGGAAAATTGCTGCTTCCAGCCGCCACTCTTTATATTAGTATTTTGACTTTGAATGTTTTTGGGAGAATGGAACGGTGGTGACTAGTTTTCTTTGCTTTGAAAAATTGTTGGAGATTATNTTTTTTTNNTNNT
>NC_028356.1:23133015-23136772 GCF_000741045.1 Vigna radiata var. radiata
ANCNNCNNNTNAAAAAAATGGGATTTTAGGAGNTTCAGCCAGAAACTTAATTGAAGGAGCTGTAACATTTCAGATTTTAATTTCCTTTGAATTTGNCAGCACTGCTGGNACGCACATGGACGCATACAATTCCTTTTTGTTGAAGGAGATTTCATCCTTCTTAATTTAGGGTGCCACGGCCTAGNAGTGNAGCTTAAATTTACCTTTTTTTTATAGAAGTGTTTAACGGTGATTGATGGCTTATTTTAGGTTATGGTGCTTTTACTCAAGCTAGCCGAGAAAGACACAAGCGNTGATTTTAATTAAGCTTTTGGAGAAAACAAAAGCATAGGCTGATTCATGGAGCTGCAGCTACCTTCACTTGGGTTACTTTGAAGTTTTTCATTTTTTTTTATTATTAAATATTTGAAGTTGATGCTGGTTACATTTGTTTAAGCATAAAAGCACGGTGGATTTAATTGCTTCCTTGGAAAAAGTTACGCATTAAATTTCCTTAATGGAAGGAATTTTCATTCATGAATGTAGAATCCAATTATTCTTTTAAGTTGGTCACGACCTTGGTGTTTTAATTTCTTTAAGCAGCGTATATTCAATTGGTTGGGAGAGATGTGCTCACGGTTGCTCACAAAAGTTTTTTTTTTTTTTATTAGCCGAGACGCATATTTTTGTTTGGATATTATTGCTATTTTTATATGGTTTTTTACTCCTTACACATTTTAGTTGTCCAAGGTTCTACAATGCACATGCCATGTTTTAGTTTAAGTGTATCAGTTTCTGTTCACTGTGTTGTATGTTCTGTTCGATTGTGTTAACTTAGTTGTGATGTTAGCTTAAGTTAATGATCAACCGTTTTCAGTCTGTCTTAGAAATCGTTTTTAGATCCTTGTTTTGATTTTGTTCATCCGAATTCACAAAACTTTTCATAACCCCCCCTTTGTGTTTGACTTGATTCTCGAACCATAGTTTGGTCCTTGAGAGACGACCTAGGAGTCATTTCCTAGCTATACTACATTTCTAATATGCTCATTAAATTTTGCATGGGCTGTGACACCCATCACATGGGTTCGACAAGACTTCATACTTGCTTGCGTTCCTTGGAGGTTTACGTGCTTATTCCAAGATAATGTTAGATGCCTCAGCTGGAGGCAGTATCAATAGAAAAATGGAAGATGAGGCGTATGACTTGATTGAAGAGATGGCCTTAAACGAGGTGTCGCAGAGTGAGAGGGGCATACAAAAAGGAGGACTCTTGCATCTTCCTACTGAAGACGCTGCAGCTGTGCAGAATCACCTGCTTAGCCAGAAACTAGACAAGTTAACGAAGGTACTCTCCGAACTTCGTAGGGGACTCAGAAATATTTCGCAAGCACATCAACTTTGTGATTCATGTGGTGGTGACCATATCAATGGTCAATGTGCTTTCACTGAGGAGATGCAACAGGATGTTAATTATATGGGAGCCTAATTTCAATACAAGCAGGGAAATTTCAACCAAGGTAATTCTAGCCAAGGTTGGAAAAATCATCCAAGTATTGGGCAGAGCCAGAACAACTCATCTGGACAAGTGAGCAACTTCCGGCAGCAACAACCATTACCTCTATGGCAGCAAGTGAGTAATTTGACTGAGTCTGTCAGGACCTTAAGTAATTGATTTGATGACTTCTTCAAAAAATATGAGCAGCAGGTAAATAGAAATCAGGCTAGTTTTAAATCACTGGAGTCACAGATTGGGTAGCTGGCAACAAGAATAGAAATTACGGAGAAAAACCAGTTTAGGGCCAGCACTGAGGCTAACCCTAAGAGAGAATGCAAGGTTATTACGAGCCAGGATGGTTGGGAAGCAGATTGTGAACCGTTCCATGTGGTGAACAGTGAAGAGGAGGAGATGTTGATGGTTGAATTCTTTGAACCCAGGATCGGTGAAGATGAAGAAGAGGAAAATTATAATGAAGAAGAGGGTGGAGGAGGAAAAGAGGAAATAAGAACCAGAAGCAATCATAATGGGGGGTTTAGAGAGATTTTCAACCGGATGACTGTGGTACCTTCAGGAAATCAGCAGCTCCCTCCCTATTCAGAAAGAATTAAAATCAATATTGATGATGAAATTGAGCTTACTGATGAAGAAGAGGATCTTGTTGAAATTGAGCTTACTGATGAAGAAGAGGATCTTGTCGAAATTGAGCTTACTAATGAGAAGAGGATCTTGTTGTTCAACCACAAAAGAGTAATTATCCTCCTAAGGCTAAAGATCCGGGGTGCTTAACACTGTCATGTGCTCTGAATGATTTGGATGTGGAAGCTATGATAGATTCTGGATCTAGTATCAATTTAATACCCACAGAACTTTTGAAGGAAATCAGTGGGCTTGTGTTGAAACTATCTGACTTGACTATAACAATGGCAGATGGTTCTACAAAAGTGCTAGTGGGAATGGTGGAAAATGTTGTTGTGCGAGCAGACCGGCTTGAGTTCTTAGCAGATTTCATTGTCATGGATGTTAAAACGGAGGAAGAGTATCCTGTGATTTTGGGGCGACCCTTCATGGCAACATCAAAGATGCTTATTGATGTTCATGAGGAAAGGATAATGATGAGGGACTTGAAGGGGATGAGATCAAAACAGTAAAAAGAAACAAATTTGAGAAGCCAGAGATGGATGAAGAACAAGTAGAGAGCATAACAGGTACTGATTATTATGACAGCTGTTATGTTTTGCAGGTGCCTAAGGATAAAGGGAGAAAAACCATTCACCCAAAATCAAAAGAAGATCCACTCCAACCAGGGAGCAAAGTGAGATTTAAGAAAAAGGAATGGATAATAAAGGAGCTGAAGGAAAAAGGAATGGTGGAGATTAGAAGACCATATTCCACAGTGATCAAGAAGGTGGACCGAAGAAAAGTGAGCCGGTGGGACGATGAAGATCCCAACGTGAAGAAGAAGAGTTGAACTTGCTGGAAATCAATTTTTGTATTTTTAAGAACAATTTTCATTTTCAGTTGTTTGAATTTTTTTTTTATTTTCATTGGAACATGTACTTTTTGAATTTTTGGAACAATTTTTGTGTAACATCTACTGAGGGATGCTAAAAATTTTTAAAATCCACTAAAGGATTCCAGGAAGGCACACCTACTGATGGGCGGTGGAAGGAAGTGCACTTACTAACAAGTGCTAAACAGGTTTGGGTCAGGCTCGTGAGTTAAACAAGCGCTACTAGGAGACAACCTAGATTTCTTCTTACACTTTTGCATTTTAAATTCCTAGAATAGGTTGAATTTTAATTTTAGTGTGTATCCTTGACTTGAATACTTTTTCTGAAAATGTTTGACTGACTGATGTGCATGATGGAGCTATTTGATGATTATTTGATGTGGATGAGAATTGAGTTGCAATGCATGTTGATATCATGTGAAATAAATGTGTGATGAATTATGATTGTGGTTTTGATGCTAAGCAGGATGCATAATTGAATTTTGTGTGAGAAAGCATGTGTGTGAGATTTTGAGCTCCAGAGTTTTTATTGTTGTATGCATTTTTCACAGGAAAAGATGAATGATATTGCCTTAATCTTGATAACTGATTGAATTGCATGTGAATGTCATATGATCAAGGCCATTTTTGAGAACCCTTCTCTAGCCAAATTTTCACCCAAAATGCTTGAAAATATTATACCCTTTTTGAACCTTAGCCTTAAACAGGATGTGAACCCTTGTCTTTAAATTCCTTACCTTGAGTTGGGATGAGCTTAACTGTATGCGATG
>NC_028356.1:23139007-23164659 GCF_000741045.1 Vigna radiata var. radiata
TTTCATGTAAATTAATCTTATAAGACTTGAAAAGAAATAAATTTGTAGTGTAAATGCAAAACGGAAATAAACATGCAAATGCAAGTGAATCAATTAGCAAGGAAAAGATATGAATCAATGGGGTTGTTGGGGTTTACAATTTAAGCCCAAGCCCAGCATTGCACCGCTCAATGCCTAAATGGACCGCTCAGTGGTTGCCTCTAATCGTTCTGGACGCTCAACGGCACCGCTTGGGCGGTGAATTCCCCCTCGTCTCTGGCACTCAGCGTTGGGTTTGGCGTTGAGCGGTGAACTTGACTCTTTTTTTCTTCCTTTTTTCCTCTTTTCTTGAGTCTAAGTCCTCCCTACTTGACTTCCATCTTCAATTCTCATCAAAACCGTGCAAAACAATGCACAAACAAGCATAATATCTCTAAAAACAACTTTTGACTCTCATATGACTCAACTAAGTGTTTTACTTTATTATAAGCTCATTCTAAGCCATAAAGGGTGTGTTTTGCTATCAAATTCAAGTATAAAAATAACAATTCTTAGACCGTTATCACAACCCCAAGCTTAGAACTTTGCTTGTCCTCAAGCAAACAAGACAAAACTTGGCTTTCCACTTTTTCATCAAAATAGTTCAACAATCTCAAAATTTATTCTTCTCACAACCAGTCTTTACTCAACTCAGATTTTTAGTGGAATCTTATCAAGATGCATACATGCTTTCAGTTCAGTTCAGTTCACATGATCACATATTTTCCAACAGATGTTTTACTCATGAATGATCAATCAGCTAAGCATAGATGAAAACATGGAATTTATCAATTCTCTCCAAGCAAGTGTTTCACTCAATCACTCAAGTGTTTAAGAGGGTACTCCATCTCTCTACTATTCACGTGTCACCTGAAACAAAATCGCCTTTAATCTAATACAATCAATATTCTCACATACAAATGCCATCACAAGGACTTTTTCAAAGCTTATAATAAGGCTGAGCTAACAAGAAAAATTGGTTTTTCTAGAACACAAAATCCTTGAGTCAAGAAAGTTATTTTAACATTCAAAGTTCAAGCACAAACTCTCTTCTTAACCAATCTCACTCATTCCCAACTTCTTCCCTTTATTTTTACATTGAGCTCATCTTTCATGCTTTTTTCTTTTCTTCTTTTTCTTTTCTCATGCTTTTTCTTTTATTCAACACTTGAGCTCAATGTCTTTCTTTTGCCTTTCAAATTCCCCCAAACAACCCCAAACTTGAACCTTTTCAATATCATACAATTATTCTCAACCCAACTTAAGGTAAATATTTTCAAAGCAAAGGTTTTTATCCTGTTTAAGGCCAAGGTTCAAAAAGGGTAAATCACATAATTCCAATCACTTTGGGTGAAAATTTGGCTAAGTAAGGACTTCCAAATATGGCGTTGATCATATGACATAAACATGTAATTCAATCAATCATAAAGACTTAGGCAATATCATTCATTCTTCCCTATGAACACACATAAATCAATGAAAATTCTGGAGCTCAAAACCTCACACAACTATGCTTCCTCACACATCATTCATACACCTTACTTAGCATCATAACGACAATCATAAATCATCATACCTCTGTTCACATAGCTAGTGAACCATTCACCTGTTTATCAACATGCAATACAATCTCAATCATCATCAAGTAAACTCATCATGCAATAACATCAAGTCAAACCATGGTCAGAAACAGTGTTCAAGCCAAGAATAAACACCTATACTACTCAACAAAATTCAACCTAGTCTAAAAATTCAAAGTACAAAAGAGAAAGATAAAACCCCTGTCCTAAGCACTTACATCCATCAGTAGATGCCCTCTCAACTCATGTCATCATCTGAGTCCTCCTGATCTCCAGCTTCTGCATCCTCAAAGTCATCCTCCTCATCATCCTCATCCATGCCTGGTGCTTCAGCTGCTCCAGATCCGCTACCCTGTGCCTGCTCCTGAGGCCAAGCCATAGCACTACGGAACTCATCCATAGTCCACCTGTGCACTGGTGGTGTATCATATAGCCCTACTATCATCTCGACAGTAGCTATCTGCCCCCTACGGATAGACTCCAATCTAGCCTCCATCATGGACATATACATGTCCCTCATCTGGAACGGCTCCGCATGTTGTGCAGGTGCATCCTTCTATTGGGCTGCTCCTCTCCTAGGACATCTCCTAGGTACTACTCCAACTGCCTCATCTCCTCCACAGAACTGTCAATAATAGGAGGCATCTATAGCCCTCCTAGGCCTCTCGTATGGTGGAACAGAAGTATCCACCCCATCCTGGTGACACAAAAAGGTAATCAGGGACAGATGTCCCAACGGCATCCTACTACTCACAGTAGTAGCACAACTCTGAATCTCGTTGGTGATGACCTCACCAACGTTCACATCCATCTGCCTCAACATAAAGTAGATGAAGATAATCCTGTGCATGGTAATATCGGAAACATGGGAGCACGACTTAATATTGGCATGAGTAAATACCATCCAGTACTTTTCCAGAGGAGTCAGATTTGCCCTCTTGATGCTAACGGGCACTCCATTTGGGTTCCTCTAAAAATGTCCTCCAAGGACACACATAACCCTCTCAATATCAGCAATGTCTCTGAACTCCCATGTATGTGCTGCATACTCGCACTGCTCACCTGGCCACTCAGTGCCTAGAAAGTTGTTGATGGTGTCGGGGTCATACCTATATCTCCCTGCTGACACATCTCCTCTGGTCAATGCATTTGCATAGAACTCCTTCACAAGTTTTATACTAGCTGGCGCAGGATATGTAGCCAACTTCTCCCAGTTCCTTCTCTCAATCTCCAATCCAAACTGAAGAGCTAGGTCTGGGATAAAAATAACCTTCCTTTCCATCAACGGTCTTCTCTCCTGAACAGTCACATAATGCTCCTCATACTTCCTGGAAAGAAACCTAGGAAATTCTTCTCGGCCTCTCTGGCTCTTTCCTCTTATTCCCCATAGTCTTTACTCTCCTTGATGATGACGACATCCCTACATCAAATAAAGTTTATAAAACCACAGAGATTCATCATTAGAGGTCAGTAAATCATCAATTATACTCCTAATCAAGCACTATCCAACGCTTGAGGGAAGAACAGGACCCCTCAGCATCCCTGCATCAGGAAATCAAGCAATCCACACAAATCTGACGACCACCGCTCAGCGGTCAAATGGACCGCTCAGCGGCAGCGTCAAGGGTTTTTCAAAAACCTCTTCCTAAATGCACTAATCTCCACTTTATCATTAATTTCACAATTCCAGACCAAATTTATGCAGTTTAATCGGTTCAAAAGGTTTCTATTTCATCAAATCCTACATAGAAATCAAAACCCCTAATTTCTCATGTTCCTACACATGTTCTTCATCAAATTTCAATCTAGAAACCCTAGGAATGAAATTTCATGACTTACTTGAGTGGAGATCCTCCTGATGCAAAAACCCCAAATCGTTGAGCTTTTTTAAAAAAACTCAAGTTGGGTCCGCACCGCCACCGCTCAACGGTTAAATGGATCGCTTAGCGGTGAGCGTTAAAATAAATTTTCTCTTCTCTTTGATGCCTTTGAGTGTTTAAACCTGTAGCACTTAATTTTCAACTTTCAATTTTTATATGCCCTTCCCCTCTCATATGCAACATTCAAATCATGCACTAGAACAGAGTTAAAAACAAGAAAATAATCAACTGGGTTGCCTCCCAGGTAGCGCTTGTTTAACGTCACGAGCCTGACCCAAACCTTCTACCACTCATCAGTAAGTGCGTCCCAACACCTCTCAGTAGGTGTACTTACATGTATCCTTCAGTAGATACATAAAAATTAGCATCCCTCAGTAGATGCTACCCAAAAGTTGTTTAAAATATCCAAAAATTACATGTCCAATATAAAATTAAATAAAACTAATGTTTTACAACACATATAATTTTCTCCAGCAAGTCACGTCTTCTCCTTCATGTTGGCGTCTTTATCAACCCAACTCATCAACTTCCTTCTTTCCACTTGCTTGGTACGTCTGAAATATGGCTCTTCAATCTCTACCACTCCTTTCTTTTTCAGTTCTTTTACTACCCACTCCTTCTTCTTGTACTTCACCATTATACCCGGTCGGAGTGAGACTTCTTTCGATTCAAGCTGGATTGTTCGTCCTTTATCAATATCTTCACTTATAGGTACCTGCAAAACATTACAGCTGTCAGTATCAATACCTGTTCTTTCTCCAGATGCAGCATCTCTTTTGGACTTTTTGTGTCTGGCTCTCTTCTTTATTCTCACATTATTCTCTTTAGAGCCATTATACAACATTACATGTTCTTGATCTCTTAACATGATCCTCCCGTCATAGATACTAATAAGCATTTTTGAAGTTGTCACGAAAGGTCTTCCCAAAATCAATGGAATCCTTTCATCCGTCTCCATATCCATGACTAAAAAGTCAGCCAAGAACTCTAGTTGCTCGACCCGAACAATCACATCTTCCACCATTCCAAGCGGCTTTCTAGTAGCACCATCCGTCACCGTCGCAGAAAGATTAGACGGTTTTAATACTAGCCATCCAATTTTCTTCAAATAACGCTTAGACATCATATTAATACTAGATCCAAAATCTAGCATAGCTCCTCCTACATCAACATCATTAACAACACACGGAAGAGTCAAACACCCTGGATCCTTCATCTTGGGCGAATGCTTTCTCTTTTTAGGTTGAATAACAACCTCCTGTTCCTCGTTATCAAGATCTACCACATCTCCAAGATAATATTTTAATCTTTCGGAATGAACAGGAATCTACTGAATCTTTGAAAGCACCACAATCACTTGATTGAAATTCTCTCTAAACTACTTATCGTGACCATCTTTTCTCTCTTCTTCTTCTTCTTCACCCTCACTACTTTCTAGCTCAATAATTTCCTTTTCTTCTTCCTCTTCACTACTTTCAATTTCAACAACTTCCTTTTCTGTTTTCCTTTTGCTCCTGGTTACAACAGCTTTGCACTCCTCTTTAGGATTAACATCAGTATTAGCCCTAAATTGATTTTTCTCTGTGGTTTCCACCCTTTTTGATAATGACTAATCTGAATCTCTAAAGATCTAAAACTGGCTTGGTCACTTGCATGGTGATTCTCATAAACCTTCAAAAATTTATCAAATCTGTCATTTAGGTCTCTGGCAGTCTCTGTCAAATGATTCACCTACTGCCATAAGGGTGATGGTTGTTGTGGTCTGTTGTTAAGGAAGCCTCTTGCTTGCCCAGATGGGTTTTTTTGAGATTTCCCAATGCTAGGATGGTTTTTCCAACCTTGGCTAGAGTTGCCTTGGTTGAAATACCCTTGCCTATATTGGAACTGATTACCCATATAATTTGCCTCTTGTTGCATTACTTCTGGCACAACACATTGACCATTGATATGGTCACCACAACAGAAATCGCAAAGTTGTTGAGCTTGGGAGACATTCCTAATCTCCTTTGGAAGTTGAGAAAGAATCTTCGTTAAATTATCAAATTTCTGAGTCAGAAGATGATTTTGAGCTAACATAGCATCATCAACCGGCAAATGTAAAACTCCCCTCTTTTGCACTGGTGCGCCCCTCTCACTATAAGTCTCCTGTTCATTTACAGCCATACTCTCGATCAAATCATAGGCCTCATCCTCAGTCTTTTTCTTGATGTCACCTCCAGCTGAGGCGTCCAACATCATCTTTGACCGTGTATTTAGTCCTCCAAGGTATGTGATGAGTCAATATTTTATTGATTTCACTTAGTTTATTGTGCTAGAATTAATCAGGGAATTGTGCTTAAATGTCCGATATTTTCCCGTATTTGCTAATTGTGCTTAATTTGACCAGAAATTCTAATTTTAATTAATTTGAATTTTTTGAGCCAATTATTTGCATTATTATTTTCAGGGAAAATTTTGGACAAACAATTTGGAGCATTGGGATGGAGACAAAATAAATTCAAGACTTTCAAATTAGACATTTTAAATTTTAGTTGTATTGTAATTTTAATTGTTTAAACTCTTTAGACAAGCTTGTGCACATTGGGCCAATTTTTGACAAAAACATGATGGGCCCAAATAGTATAAAGACACTTGGCAACTTTAGGGTTTTTACGGTGGGCCCCACCCTAATTTTTGTGACACATGGCCTTGCTTTTGGAGCTGCAACCGTCACATTGCAAGGGTAGACACACACTCTCGGCAGATTAATTCACTAGTGCAAAAACGCTGTTTAACGTCACCCCTTAGACGGCAGTTTCGTGAAAATCCGACGTCTATTACTGTACGGTGGCATTATCGTAAATAAATTGGAAAACTAGACGTTAGTTTCGATGTCAGGCAACATCTATGACATCATAGACGTCGGACCTGCCGCAAACTGACGTCCAATTGCCTGAGGTATGTGATAAGACAGTCCATTAACGTCGGTGTTTCAGGGGACCGACGTCTACTAGGTTGCAATCAATGCTGCCCATCAAAATCCCAGGAGCTTAGACGTCGGCTAGCAAGGGCACCGACGTCTACGTCACTGACAGGAAATCAAACGTCAACCTGTTCAGCTTTAAACGTCGAATTGATGTCGGATCCCGTGAAAAAGCAACGTCGATTGGGCTACAATTAATGCTGTTCACCTAATGCCCCAAGCAATTAGACGTCACATAGTCAAAAACCGATTTCTAAGGCCTGTCTGGAAGGCGCGAAGACAAAAATTCTTCAATGTAGACGTCAGTTCTGAGGGGCACCGACGTCTACGCTCCTGTATTTTCACCTAATTCGAGGGTTTTAGACGTCGGCTGTGAGGGGCACCGACGTGAACTACCCTGACAGGAAACCAAAATGTCAATCTTTTCAGCTTCCTAGATGTCAGTTTCTGGAGCAACCGACGCCCCATTTCATTTTAAATAGACCGCGGACTCTTCTCGCCATTTAATTTCTGATCGCGTCTTCATCTCTTCTCCTTTTTCTCTGTTTCTCCTCTTCTTTTACTCGCTTGCGCACCTCTACTTTTTATTTCTTGCGGCATTGCAATGTCGTTTCTCATAACGTCATTGTCTTCGTCCTCTCATTTTTCTCTCTTGCATCCCAGGTGCGTGGTTTTTTTTTATGCTTACCGTTTAAACTTTCTTTAGTTTTTTATCGATTATCTTGTCGTTCAACTGATTAAAATTTGCTTTCTTTGTGTTGTGTTTTAGTGTAGTTTTGATCCTCTCTTTGGGTAACATAGTGCAACATTCTCCCTTTGCTGGTTTCCTCAGAGGAAGAGTGGCGATCTTTTGAGTTTTCTAGTTCTTCCGACCCAAAATGGAACTTGGGTTCTTGTCTACTTCTCGACACCGTAATTTTTTCCTAATGCGGTTGAATAATGGGAAGTACCCATGGACCCAGGTTCGGTTTTGGGTTGAAAGCACTAGAAGATTCAAAAGACGCAAGCTTTTTTTGTGGGGAAACTAGCGAGAGGAGAGTGTTAATGCTACCGAAAGCCTGGATCAAAACTGCACTAAAACACAAAAGTGTTGTTAGACGTCGGTTAAAGCCATGTCCGACGTCTATAACAACATAGACGTCGGTTAGTGTCATTTTAAACCTCTTTATATATTCATGTTGACGTTGGTTTAATCATAGGTGGACGTCTATATAGAGTAATTAGACGTCGGTGTGAGTATAAGCAGACATCTATAGAGACGTCGGTGGATATCGTTAACCGACGTTTATATGGACGTCGAATCTGTGGAATTGCGACGTCCCATAGACGTCACCCGTATAGACGTCGGGTGTGAAAGTGACGTTAAAATCCCAAATTAACCAACGTTAAACAGCGTTTTTGCACTAGTGATTTTTGTTGTTGAACGTTTTTTGGTGGAGAATGAGAAATGGAAGCAATTTTCTTTTCATTTGAAAATGGATAATTCTTGCTAGGCTTGGCTGCAGCATTTTATTTATTTATTATTCAAGCTTCTTCTTTGCACATGGTTGAATGCAAGTAGGTGCCGGTTTGATGTGGAAGCAAGGGCTGGAATGGTGCATTCAAATTTACTTGCAAATTTCTTTGCTTTCTATTGCTGCAAACGTTGATTCATTTAGAAGCAGCTGCTGGCACTAGCAATTTATTCACTTGGAAGTGCAGCACGGGGCACGGTCTGGATGGGTTTATTGATAGGAGCTAGCTGTTACGTTATTTTATTCTACAAGAATTTTTTTTATTGTCTTTGAATGAAGCAGCCGCCACCTATTTGCTTTCTCGTTTTAGCTTTCATTAAAAAAAATGCTACTTTCAATTAGGAGAAATGGAACTAGCTGCCACCTAATTTATTCTTTTGTTGGGTTTCAATTTTAGAAGAATGAAAGCACAACACTGTTATGGTGATTGAACCTTTGGAGCTGAATCATTGTGGCAGGGGGCACTCACGTGAATTGCCTTGCTGCTGTCTCGTTTAATTATTTTTTTTATATATGTTGCAATAGCAATGTTGTGCCGTGAAGAAAAGTGCTAGTTACATAGCTTTATTCAGTTTTTCATTAGCTTGGGAGATGGTGATTGATTTAATGGTGCAGAAAAAAATAGGTGTAGATTAGATGGGAGTAGTTGGATGTGTTACGGTCAAGTGCTCCTTTTAATTTTGTTTTGGTCATTGTATATGCTGCACGACCTGGAGGCATTTTTTTATCTTATTTCCATGCATTTAATTGGCTTGCTTTGGCTGGAACGATGCTCTTGATTTCTTTTCTTTCATTCTAGTTGATTAAAGAAATTATGTGCTGCAAGTTGGATGTGAAAGGGTCATGACCAGGGGTTTCCTTAGGCTATTTTGCAAAATTAATTTCTTTAGTAGATGCACATGTAGTCTCGGTAGACGAAATTTATGCTTACTTATTTCTTTTATTTTAAAATATTTTGCATTTTGTTTAGAGTTGTTTTTTTTTTATCTTTTTAATTTAGTGTTGCATTTTAATAATTTTAACTATGTTAGATAATTGTCTATGTAATGTTGGGTTTAGCATTTTCATTTATTTTAATGCCTAGTATTTTTGGTAGTGTTAATTTGACTGTCATGTTAGCTTAATTTAGTCGTGTTGGTCATTAGCGATATTATAATGTTTCCTTGAGATTTTTGGACTGTGATTGTGTTTGCCACTCTGACTTGGTTAATGTGAAATATGTATTTGCACTTGCAATTGGGTATACACTTAGTTGCCCAGTTGGTGTTGAGTCTTCTCTTAGTTGATGAAAATGCATGGTGTAAATTAGATTTGATGTTAACATTGCGTTCACTTAATCCGCTTTTATGAAAACATAATTAGCTTGCGCTTAGTTGATTAATTGTGTTGGATTAGAGGTTTGAGTCGACCTTATTTTGTTGATCTGTGATAGGAAGCATTGTAATTGAGTTAATGACCGACCATTTTCATTCTGTCTTTGAAACCGTCTTTTATATCTGTGTTTAATTATCTGTTTGCGTCAGTGTTTTGATTTAATTCATCAGCATTCACAAACTTTTCAACAACCCCCCCACTTCGTGTGTGACCTAATTCTCGAACCGCAAAATTGGTCCTTGAGAGACGACCTAGGAGTCACTTCCTAGTACTATACTGCATTCTTTTATGCACATTAAATTTTGCATGGGGTGCGACCTCCATCAAAATTTTAAATAGACCACACTTAGATGCCCTAGGCATGGCTATATTGTTGAAGTGAAACGGGCCTACAACATTAGATGCATCAGCAAGTGTGCGTCTGGGAGGAGGTTGTTCCTCTGCTGCCATCTCTTCTAATCTTTGCTCTGGTGAGGGTTGTAACAATCTCTCAGGAGAAGGAAATAATTCTCTAAATGGACGTCTAACTCTTTTTCCTCTCCTGTCTGTAAGTCCTTCAAGAAGCGGTTGCTGGTTTTTCTTACTTCTAGTATGAATGGCTTCCTGCATAAACAAGAAACAAACACCCTAGAAGCACTTTTATATAAAAAAAAATGAAAACAAAATATATACAAACACGTCAAATTTAATCAATTTACACTACTCGAAAAGATAAACCACGAGTCCCCGGCAACGGCACCAAAAACTTGTTAAGCCCCTAGCAAGTGTACCAGATCATTATCAAGTAATATATAAACGGTAAGTCTGAGTATCGTTTTCCCAAGGAACTCTTAGGCCTTATCTTTCATGTAAATTAATCTTATAAGACTTGAAAAGAAATAAATTTGTAGTGTAAATGCAAAACGGAAATAAACATGCAAATGCAAGTGAATCAATTGGTAAGGAAAAGATATGAATGAATGGGGTTGTTGGGGTTTACAATTTCATCTTATTCACCCTCTTATATCTACTTTTCTTATTTAATTCGCTTTATTATCTAATTGTCATGCAAACTTTCTTAGCCTACCCTAAACCCAATTCCTTGGTGAGAAGAGCCTACTATTAATTACTAGTTTACTATGTCTAGTCCCCTTGAGTAATTAATAATGCATTAAAATACATAAGCAAAATACAATTGATCATTGTACCCCTATCTCTAGGAAGTATTGCTTAATCAAGGAATTTTCTATCAGTTCATGACTTCCCCGTATGTTCCTGCATCGACAAAGGCAAATATCTTTTTATCGAATGAGTTAAACGATAAAAGCATTAAGCATAGATAAGAAACCCAACAATTGATAATATAAGCATATGAATAAAATAAGAATTTCAATATAAGAGAGTTTCAAAAGATTACATTGTTCCCCAACAACAAAGGGTTTAGTTCACCATAGACATGGTGAAACTAGATGGAATTAAATGAAAGAATGGAAGAGTAAACCCTAGATTTTATAGATTGGAGCCTAAGCATCCAAAGAATCGCCTCCAAGGAGTGTAGAACTGCTCTGGATGTCTTTGCTTACCAAAAGATTACTTTGAGGGTTGCACTGGGACTTTTTATAAAGCATAAAAGTAACAAAATTTAAGCCCAAGCCCAGCATTGCACCGCTCATCGTCTAAATGGACCGCTCAGCGGTTTTCCTCTAATCGTCGGACTGCTCAGCGGTCAATCTCATCGCTCAGTTGTTTGCCTCTAATCATTCTGGACGCTCAGTGACACCACTTGGGTGAGAAATAGTGAATTCACCCTCTTCTCTGATGCTTAGCGCTGGGTTTGGCACTGAGCGGTGAACCTGACTCTTCTTTTCTTCCTTTTTCCCGCTTTTCTTGAGTTTAAGTCCTCCCTACTTCACTTCCATCTTCAATTCTCATCAAAACCCTGCAAAACAATGCACAAACAAGCATAATATCTCTAAAAACAACTTTTGACTCTCATATGACTCAACTAAGTGTTTTACTTGATTATAAGATCATTCTCAGCCATAAAGGGTTTGTTTTGCTATCAAATTCAAGTATAAAAATAATGGTTTTTAGACTGTTATCACTACACATGTTCTTCAACAAATTTCAATTCTAGAAACCTTAAGAATAAAATTGCATGACTTACTTGAGTGGAGATACTCTAAATGCTTGCAAATAATCTGTGAATGATGACGAATGCTCCTCCAATGCAATGCTCTCACCAAAAACCCCAAACTTTTTCAATGGAATGGGTGAAAAGTGAAGAACTATGGAATTTTGGTGAGTGGGTGATGAGAAACATGGAGGAAATCCTTTAGAATGCTCTTGAAAGTGAAAGCAAAGTGCTAGGGTCTGCAGAGAACGCTTGGGCGCACCTTAGGGAGGTTTAAAAAGTGTGAAAATGGGCCTCCAACGTTGAGCTTTTAAAAAGCCGATGTTGCAGCCAGCGACGCCATCGCTCAGCGGTCAAATAAGCGCTCAGCGGTGGGCGTCAAAAAACCTTTCTCCCTTTTTGGCTTGCCTTCACGGTTTAGACCTTGTAACACTTGATTTCAACTTTCCATTTTAAATTTTATGCACTTCCCCTCTCTTATGCAAGACTCAAAGCCTATAATGCAACTAAAACAGAGTTAAAAATAAGAAGACAATCAACTGGGTTGCGTCCCAGGTAACGCTTGTTTAACGTCACGAGCCTGACCCAAACCTTCTAGCACTCATCAATAAGTGCTTCCCAACACCTTTTTGTAGGTGTACTTACCTGTATCCTTCAGTAGACACATAATTAATTAGCATCCCTCAGTAGATGCTACCCAAAAATTGTTCAATAATCCAAATTACATGTCCAAATAATGAAATAATAAAAAATAATGTTTTACAACAATTGGGATATCACCCAACAAACTCATGTCTTCTCGCCCATGTTGGTTTCTTCATCCCACCAACTCCTCAGATGCTTCCTATCCACCTCCTTGGCTAGTATGGAGTATGATCTTTCAATCTCCACCACTTCTTTCTCTTTAAGCTCTTTCACTAACCACTCCTTCTTTTTGTATTTCACCTTTGCACCAGGTTGGAGTGTTGCTTCTTTTAAGTCAAGGTGGATTCCTTTGTCAATATCTTCCTCCTTAGGTACCTGCAAAAAATTACAATTATCATTAGTACCTGTATCTCCTCCACCTGCAACATCTCTTCTTGAAGCTTTATATTTGGCTCTCATTTTTTTTCCTTGCTATCTTCTCCTCAGAGCCACTATACATTAAAACACTTTCTTGGTCCTTTAGCATAATTCTCCTGTCATAGATACTCATCACCAATTTAGCAGTTTTCATGAAAGGCCTTCCCAGAATCACTAGAATCCTTTCATCCGTGTCCATATCCATGACTATAAAATCAACCAAGAACTCAAGATGCTCCACACGAACAATAACATCCTCCACCATACCAATCGGCCACTTAGTAGATCCATCCGCTACCATCACAGAAAAATTGATGGAATCCTCCCTGACACAATCCTCTTTTATCGTATTTTTACATTTCATTGTATCTGTAGCTTAGCTTGTAAGGAGCTTGGGTCATTATAAATACCCAAGAGGCTCTCTTGTATTTTCACTTTTGAGATAAATGAGAATAGACTTTTGTAAATAAGAAAAATATTTTCTCTTGAAAGTCATAGGCTAGAGAGTCCTAAGACTCCCTCTAGCCACCTTCCAAAGCACACTTCCTTTTTTTCATTTCTCCATTAATGTCCATGGTGCTTCTCACTCATCCACGGTGGTCCATTCCTTTGCTACCACCTCGTTAGCATTTTGCGTCAGCGCTTCACATCAATAGCGCATCATTTTCATTTGCGCAGAGAGCCACATCTGCTTCACTTGCCATTCGCGCCTCATCCTCAATCATATTTTTCCTCTGCTAGGGTTTCGTCCTCCCAAGCGCATCATCATCACTGATTCACTTCTTCACCTTCTGTAAGCGTCATTTCTTCACAGATTCCATATCCTCTTCATCACTTCATCATTTTTACCTATCGGTCTAACTTTTGGACCGATTGAAAACCTCTCCTCAGATCATTTATCATTTTCCACCGATCAAACACCTTTTTCATCCAATCTAGTCTATTTTCACCAATTAAACTCTTTTTTTCTCCGTTTAATCGAACCAAACTAGGGTTTCATTGAGTCTAATCTCTGTCTCGGTGAGTTCGCACTCGAACTCATTTTCTCTCATCGGGATTAGGGTTTTTTCTCTCGATCTAGAGATTATTCAACATTCTGTTGCGTCTTCTTCATTCGAGAAGCTTTGAGGAGGTCCGAATCGGGTTCCCACCGCTCAGACTGGTGTTCTCCCCATCCTTGGTGCTAGATACAGATCCGTGAGCTTCAAGAGCAGAGAGGTAATGGCAGCGGAGGAAAACGCAAACGAAGTAGTGAGGTTCAGTGGCAGCGGAAGAGAAACTCGTTAACAGAGGAAGGATGTGCAGTGGAGGAGTATGGAGCTTGGAAGAAGGAGCTGTATGAAGTGATTCAATGGTATGAAGCTAGCTCAGACGACATTCACCACTGGTAGGAAGCTAGAGGTGAAATGTTGGAAAGCAAAGGGGTGACCTTCGGTGGGAGAAGACGCTAGAAAATGCATCAACAAATTTATTCCTTAATATATTCAATGGTGCCATTACATGAGAGGCAAATTGGAATTTATAGAAGCATTCCCTTTGCCCAAACTATTCTAGACAGTGAGGTGTATGTGATGGGTTCTGGCATTCTAGAAATGCACAAGTTACACGTGCAATTAAGTTGCTGTGAAGGTGTGACGGTGTGAATCATATGTTTCCATGTTGCAGCCCCTTCCTTGCTAAGCTCACTCCCTTCCCTTTGTGTAAATGACTTCTTTTTCCTTGTTCTTGGGTGGGTTTAGTGGACTTTATTTATTGGGCTTGGGCCTCGCGTATCATCCCCTCCCTCTTGGAAAGGATTTGTCCTCAAATATGATGATTCGACCGAGGACTTATTTTTGTAAGCTCCATACAATTTTCCTCCTAGGTCAAAGATTAATCTGCAATAAGCATCAAACATATCTCTAATTAGCTTTATTTGACCCAATAAGATATATAAAGGAATATGTTTAGAAGAAGGTTTCCTAGATTTGAAATTTTCAAGTTGCTGATAATAAAGAAACCTTACTTCATTTGAAAATTTAATTCTGTCTTGAGTTAGTGATAACTTGAAAGGTAACTCTAACTCAAGTTTTTGATTGCCATGTGTTAAAAATTGCCACTTTTGAAAAGATGTGATGGCAATGTCTTGGAAAGAAAAGGTGAATTTGGAACATTTAATATCAAATGGAGAAAAGTGAAAGGATAGAAAACCTCCCCTTAAAAGTTTGGGTTCTAAAGTAGGAGATGTTGCCATCAATTTCTTTTCTTCCATTTTCTTCCTTTCAATTTCTTCCTTCTCTTTTATGTAGTCTCTCTTCCTCTTCTCTCCTTTCTTCTTCTTCCTTTCTTTCTCTCTTTTTATTCTCTGTTTTTCTTCCACTTTTGTCCTCTGTTGCTCTCTTCTTTCTTCCTCATCTCTCCTCGCTTGTTCTTTTCTTCTCTCTCTTTCTCTTATTCTTTCTTCTTCTCTTTTTCTCTCTTTACTTCTCTCAATTTGCTCTTCGCGAAGCATCTCAAGCTTTTCTCTAAACTCATTTTCTCTATGAAAGAACCCATTTATATTTTTAATGAACAACTTGCCTTCTTTAATGAATTCCTTCATAAGTTCTAAATTTCTAAGAGTCTCAAGGGGCGTAAACTTTCTTCTCATGCAAGCTCTTAATTCAAACCAATCATGAATGGAGGATTTTCTATCTTGTCTAACACTAATTTGCCTTTGATCCCACTACTCTCTTGCATGTTTTTCTAACTTAGAGAGATATAAACTAAGAACACGAGATTCATACTCTCTAGAAAGAACAATTGTACTATAAGATTCAATTTCACTTTTCGTAAGAAGAACATGATGCATTTTGTTAATTTCTTTTTCCAAAACTAGGTATGTGAAGACATCTATATCTTTACCAAAGAATGGAATTTTTTTAGCTCTAGTCCACAAATCATCTTCAATGTATGAACCATGATATTCATTATGAATCCTAGATGACCTATATGAACTAGAAGAACTATATGAATAACTAGACAACTTTGTTCTTAAAAGTTTTCTTAGTCTAAAGGATTAAAAGCTTTCATTTTAGACAAATCCCAGGTTAGAGAGGTGAACCACAAGAGTTGCTTAAATACCAAGTCTTGCCTTAGCCAGATATGTCTTAAACTACTTACTAATTACCCTTTAAAATAAAATCAATTTTAAAATCAAAGGACACAACTCAACAATCAAAACTAAACTCCTAATTTTTGGACTCTAATGTGAACCCTAAGACGTGAACACAAAATCAAACAATCAATATTAAAGTCTACTCCTTTGGTGAGGCTTGTAGCTTTGGCTAACAAGACATACTCACCTCTTCTAGCTATGCTGAAATTTAAAGCAAGTAAAGTTGCCAAGAGTTGGAAAGAGCACCAAGGACTCTTCCCATCCAATTGGACTTTCAATGGCCTTTTACAAATAAAAGAAAACCTAACATAAAAGCCTATTACAAAATGCACAAACACTAGTGTTGCTGTCACGGTCTTGGTCCAAAGTATTTGTGCTTGATTACTTCTGGACAGATTGTGGTCAACTTTGAGTCTCCTTGCTTTTGGACTCAACTCTCACTTTCTCAATTTTCTTGTTGCAGCCTTACAAATTTTGCTTTTCAAAACTTTTTGCTCTCGGCCTTGCACAATTGATGTGGAGAATGAATTCAATGTGCTTCTTAAATTGCATTTTGATGCACTAATTATCCAATTCGCATCAAAGAGCATCTACCATGTTGGAATAGCAATCAACAAACGAAGTGTTTGTGAATCGTGGCAGCGACGGGTGATGTTGCAGTGGTTCATTTAAGCATTGCTGCTGGTTGATGTTCAACCAGTAGTTTTACAGTTGCTGATTCCACTACTGCAGTCAATGACTCAATACTTTCCACGATTCAGTGATTTTATGGTCAACTGCTGCTGTAGTTTCTGTTGTTTGAAACTGCCCAGTTTTGGCACTAACTAGCTGCCATGTGTGCTTTCAATTTACCAACTGTTGGAGCTTATCAACCACCGGTTTAAATCCTGCATCATGAGATTACACCAAGAACAACAACTATTCCAGACTTGTGCAACAAAAATTAGTGAATTTAATTGGTCAAAATCATTGGCTGAACAACTGGAGATGAAGAATCAAATTGACCAAAATAATGTTATATGGAAACTGCAATTTGAATAGCTGTACAAGTCCAAAATAATGTCCAATTAATCAAACTAAAACCAATTTTGTTCCCAAAAGTCAATTTGACTATGTGAGTTGCACTTTAATCAATAAAGGCACAAAATCTGGTGATCTCAGAAAATTCACTTTAGAATTTGGATTATATGTAATGATCAAAATATTTGGATATCTGAAATGATGCAATGGTGAAATTAAGCTTATCAGTTAAAATGGGAACTAAACAAATGCAGCAATTTATTTCCTGGACAATAAAAACATGATAGTTAAAAGAGAAGAGATAGGCAATGCAGCTTTGGGCTTCTCTCAATTAAAAACTGATTGATTCTGATGCAATCACGCAAGGCTCACAGTTGCAAGCAAAGAGATTTTAATTGGCAGCAAGCAAACTGCTGTTACAATATCAGTAGACGTGTTCTAGCAAAATTCAGGTTGCTTCACCGAAATATCACCAAGCCTTGTGGTTTCCACCAATTCTCAACTTCCTAGGAGGCTACCAATGATGTAAGACCTCTGGCCAAACTAATCCCAATCAAATTCACCTCAAACAGTCCACAATGCAAGGAACAATTAGTGGAAATAATGAATTCAGCTGCACAGATTACACAGAAAATGTACTGCACCACAACACCTTTTATCAAACAAGTGGTAGGCAAGAGAACTAATAATGAGTTTAAAGCAAGAAAATGGTTGATGAACATGGTGGCACAACAAGGTGAAGCTTAGGAATGGTTCTAACACAGATTAACAAAGCAAGAAACAAAACCAAGCTGTAGTTGAATTGAATTAAAGGCAAACAAGAATCTGTCAAATCTGTTTGATAAAATGCTTGAATGAAAAGCAATTTTGGTGCATTAGATTTACCAATTTTTACTTGCACTGGTCAATCAGCTTTTTGATGATCTTTGTACTGTTTTATTTGTGGAATCTGTTCTGTTATATTTAATACATTTTGACCAAGCTTTTGCTACAATATTGTGGTATCACGATGCACCAAACAAATCAGATTTCCATTATCAAAACCAGGCAGCTTGTACTCAACAAAGAAAGCTAGTTCTGGTGGTTTGGACAGTGAAATTTATAAAGACTGATTACAAGCACAATTTCTTTGCATAACCAAGTTTTAATGATCAAAATAAACTTGTTGCCACTGACTTTTAAAGCAAAATGCAACCAGTGCAGAATTAAGTGGTTATGAACCTGATTATGTAGCAGATTTGTAGTGTTTTTAACAACTCAACCAACCAGAATTTGCTACAATGAATCAAATGAGCATCTTTGCAGTCTAGCATACTGAATCTTTTGAGCAGATAATTGCAGTATTTGGATTGATGAATGAATATGCCGTGTTTGGTTTGCTTCACTTGTAGACCAAGGAAGTATGTCAGCTCTCCCATCATGGACATTTCAAATTCTTCCTGCATGACTTTTGAAAATTCTTTGCACAACATAGGATTAGTAGAACCAAAAATAATGTCATCAACATAGATCTACACATAAAGTTTATCCTTATTTGAGCTTTTTATGAAAAGGGTGGAATCAAATTTTCCTCTTGAGTAGCCTTTCTTTACAAGAAATTCACTTAACCTTTCATACCATGATCTTGGTGCTTGCTTTAATCCATATAAGGCTTTCCTTAGTTTGTACACATGATCACGGTATTCAAAGTCTTCAAATCCAGGTGGCTGCTCAACATATACTTCTTCCTTAATATATCCATTTAGAAAGGCACTTTTCACATCCATTTGATATAGCTTGAATTTCATTGTGGATGCAACAGCTAGAAGAATTCTGATAGCTTTTAATCTGGCTATAGGAGCATATGTCTCATCATACTCGATTCCTTCTTCTTGACAGTAGCCTTTTGTAACTAGCCTTGCTTTGTTCTTTATAATTTCACCTGAATCATCCATTTTGTTGCGGAAAACCCATTTTGTACCAATTACTTGTAGATCAGGTTTTCTGGGTACAAGATTTATTCCTTGTGAACTGATTCAGTTCCTCTTGCATTGCAATCATCCAATTCTCATCACTCAATGCCTCCTCAACTTTCTTGGGTTCAATTTTGGACACAAAGGCAACATTCATGCAGTATTGGTTTAGTTGTCACCAATCACATTTTTAGTTGAGACATTTCTTGGTACTTTCCATGTTTTAATTGACTCAACTTTAGGAGATTCAACTTGCTCAGCCTCATCTTCTTTCTTAGTAGCTTCTTCAGGCCCCTCTTCATCAACTGTGTTCTCATCTTCTTCAACAGAGTTCCTAACTCGTTTAGAATGATTTGGATTCATAATGAACTCATCAAATGCAACATGAATAGATTCCTCCACATTCATAGTTCTCTTATTGTATACCCGGTATGCCTTGTTGTTCAAGGAATATCCTATGAAAATTGCTTCTTCAGCTTTAAAGTCAAACTTTCCAAGACTTTCTTTGCCATTATTCAATACAAAGCATTTGCTTCCAAAGATTCTCAAGTGTGAAATATTTGGCTTTCTTCCTCTCAGAAATTCATATGGTGTCAGTTTCAATATAGACCTGATGATTGTCCTGTTCAGTACATAACAAACTGTGCTCACTGCATCTGCCCAAAAATATTTTGGCATGTCCTTATCATTCATCATTGATCTAGCCAATTCTTCAAGTGCTATATTTTTTCTTTCCACCACTCCATTTTGCTGTGGTGTTCTGGGTTCAGAGAAGTTATGTATGATTCCCATTTCAGCCAGATAATCATCAAAATCCTTATTTTGAAATTCTCCTCCATGATCACTTCGAATAGCCTTGATCTTAAGATCCATTTCGTTCTGAATGGCAGGAGAAAATCGCTTGAAGACTTTAAGTGCACCATTCTTGACTGCAATGAAATAAATCCAAGTATATCTTGAATAGTCATCTACAATAACTAGCCCGTATGAATTTCCTCCAAGAATCTTTGTTCTAGATGGTCCAAATGGATCCATGTGAAGCAATTGCAGAGGCTTCTTGGTTGACATTTCACTCTTACTTTCTTGAACGACTGTTTGGTTAACTTTCCTTTTTGACAAGCATCACATTGTTACCAATGAGGAGCATTGGAAAATATTGAAGAAATTAGTTTTGATGATGCTACGAGAGTTTTTCACTTGAAGAAATTATTAGAAATGTTTAAAAGCACTTTGTAGAAAATAAGTGTAATAGGAAAGTCTTCAAATCTTGTACAAAATTGTATTTTGTACTGAAATAATCGATTATGTTAAACAATAATCGATTATCACAAGTCTTTCAGGAATAATCGATTATCACTTCACATAATCGATTATCATATTTTGAAAAATCTGTAACGGACTTGGATAATCGATTATCACTTACAATAATCGATTATTTGTGTCAGTTGGGACTTGACTTTTGATATTTAGAGCAGATGGCTATATATTAAGCTTCTGTGAAATTCAGAAAAAACGTTGTTGAACAGAGAGTTTTTGGAGAATACTGTTTGTAAGAGCAAGTTCTCAAAAGCTATTGTTCAGGTTCCCTTGTTTGGTCTTGTGAATAAGAGAAGCTCACATTTCGTGTGTCTATAGTCGGGGCGGTTCTCTTAGAGTTAGCAAGGTGCTCTGCCTGGTCTCGTGAATAGGAGAAGCTCGCGTATCATGTGACGATAGCCGGAGCGGTTCTCTTCGAGTTGGCAGAGTGTTCATCTTCCGGTTCGTTCGTCAAAGGAAGGTTTATTTTATCAGATCTTATTCACTATATTTGTAATTTGTGAAACTCATTTTTAGTGGAACTGTTAACGACTGGACGTAGATTCTTTTGAATCGAACTAGTATAAAAATTACTCGTGTGATTTTCTACTCCCTGCACTCGTTATTTTCATTTTCACATCAACTGTTCGATAAATTGTCTCTTAGAAAATTTATTTTATAAACTGACCATTTTAATACAAAAGTGACCAAACACGCTTTCCGCTTACTTTATTTTTTATTCCGTTGCGTTACACTCTGTCTGGTACCGACCAACAATTGGTATCAGAGCTTGCTTTGATAGTTTTTCAAAAATTGCGAAAATGGCCGGTCATCATACTCAAAATCTTGTATATACCGAGGGTGTTTTTATTAACAGACCACCACTTTTTACTGGTGATAACTATGCATTCTGGAAAGTCAGAATGGAAATTTTTATGGGGTCTGTTGACAGAGGTATCTGGGAAGCTGTACAAAATGGTCCTTATATTCCTAAGAGCACAGTTGATGGTGTAGAGGTAGAATTAATGAATGAATCTGAAGATACTGAAAGTCAAGTAAGTGATTCAAGCTTTGAATCTAGTGAATTAGACTTGCAAAAAGCCTTCTTTGAATTAATGAATGAATCTGAAAAACTTGATGTTGCACATAAAAAGCTTAAGAAAGAGCACAATGAATTAAAATTGAAATATGACAAATTGCTTGATGATGAAGTTGTTTTAAGAAATAAAGTTAGCACTTTAGAAACAAAATTGTCTGATGCAAATGCTACTGTTGAACCTGTTGAATGTTTGTCTTGTAAGAGTCATATGTTTGATATTGACATACTTGAAAATCTACTTGCAAAGGCAACTAAGACAAACTTGCATGTTAAAAAAAACTTTAAAACAAGCAATATTAAAAATAGGAACTTGTATCAAAACAAAAAGTCTAAATCTAGAAGAACTCGCAGAGTTTGGGTTGAAAAAGGGAATTTTGTTAAAAATAAAGTGAGTGATGTTTGTTGTTTTTATTGTATGAAGCATGGACATACATCAAACAAATGCAACATTAAACATTTTGGTGTTCCAAATGGTAAATATGCATGGGTTAAAGTTGTGAAATGATTTATACTTGCATGAACTAACCCCAAGGACCCATAATTAGATTGGGGACCTAAAATTCTTGCTAATTTGTTTTGTAGGAACCTGCTAAGTCAAAGAAGTCATTGTGGTATCTTGGCAGTGGATGTTCAAGACACATGACCGGTGACGAGAAAAGGTTTATCTCTTTTGAGAAGAAAAAGCAAGGATTTGTAACATATGGGGATAACAATAAAGGTAGAATCATGGGTACCGGAGACATTGGAGGAGGAAACACATTAACTATAAAAGATGTCTTGTATGTTGAAGGCCTCAAGCATAACCTACTAAGCATAAGTCAATTGTGTGACAAAGGTCTCAAGATAGAACCCAAGAATATAAAGGAAGCTCTTCAAGATGATAAGTGGTGCGTTGCTATGCAAGAAGAGCAAAATCAATATGAAAGGAATGAAGTCTGGGAATTGATTCTGAAACAAGATGATTATCAAGTCATAGGAACAAAATGGGTATTTAGAAACAAGCTTGATGAGGATGGAAACATCACAAAGAACAAAGCAAGGTTAGTTGCAAAGGGCTACTGTCAAGAGGAAGGTATAGACTATGATGAAACATATGTACCAGTAGCCAGGTTAGAAGCAATTAGATTATTACTTGCATATGCATCTTTGATGAAATTTAAACTGTATCAAATGGATGTGAAAAGTGTTTTTTTAAATGGTTTTATAAAAGAGGTGTATGTTAGTCAACCTCCTGGTTTTGAGGATTTCAATTATCCTGATCATGTTTATAAGTTGAAAAAGGCCGTGTATGGTCTTAAACAGGCACCTAGGTCTTGGTATGAAAGACTTAGTACCTTCTTAATTGATAATGATTTTTCTAGAGGTAAGGTTGATTCAACCTTATTTATAAAGAAAGTAGGAAAACACATCTTGATTGTGCAAGTTTATGTAGATGATATTATATATGGGTCAACTGATGACTCTTTGTGTGAAGAATTTGCAAAAATAATGCAAGGTGAGTTTGAGATGTCTATGATGGGTGAGCTAAATTTCTTTTTAGGACTACAATTAAAGCAAATGAATGGAGGTACTTTTATCTCCTAAACAAAATATTGTAGGGAAATTCTTAAGATATTTGGTATGGACACTTGCAAAGAAGCTGGTACACCTATGGCAACTTCATGTTATTTAGATAAAGATGAATCTGGAAAAGAAATAAATGAAACTATGTTTAGAGGTATGATAGGATCTTTGTTGTACCTAACTGCTAGTAGACCAGATATTATGCAAAGTGTATGTGTATGTGCTAGGTATCAAGCCAATCCTAAAGAATCTCATTTGACTACTGTCAAAAGAATCTTGAAATACCTGAAAGGAACTACTTCTTTTGGACTTTGGTATCCTTCAGATGCTTCACCTAGTTTAATAGGTTATTCTGATGCAGATTATGGTGGTTGTAAAATTGATATGAAAAGTACTAGTGGAACATGTCATTTTCTAGGCTGTTCTTTGGTGTATTGGCACTCAAAGAAACAAGCGTGTGTAGCTTTATCTACCATTGAAGCTGAATATATTGCTGCTGGCAATTGTTGTGCCCAAATTCTATGGATGAAACAACAACTGGAAGACTTTGACATCTTCCTTAATAATATTCCATTAAAATGTGATAATACTAGTGCTATAAATCTGACTAAGAACCCCATAATGCATTCAAGAACTAAGCACATTGAGATTAGACATCATTTCTTAAGAGACCATATTCAAAAGAGGGATTGTCAAATTGAATATGTTGATACCTTACATCAATTAGGTGATATTTTCACCATGGCACTACCTAAGGATAGATTTTATGAGCTTAGAAGAGAACTAGGAGTGTTAGATATGTCTTAGGATCAAAGCTTATGAAAATTTTTAAATTTTCGCTTCATAATCGATTATCTCAAGGGAATAATCGATTATTCAAACTCAAAACTCAAATCTGGAAAATTTTGAGCAGATAATCGATTATCATCAGGCATAATCGATTATCATGCAATTTCTAGGCAATGATTCTTGAGCAGATAATCAATTATCTCGAGCCATAATCAACTATCACGCTAATAGTTTCAAAAATAGAGTCGTTGGAGCGTCCCATAACGGCTATAAACGGCCATAAACGACTATTTTTTCCATTTTTCTTTTAATAGCCCCCTATAATCAATTATTAGTCACTCCTTTGCACCCAAAAACTGTTGCAATCAAATCTAGAGCTAAAATCCTCTCCATTTCTCTTCACTTTCTCAAAGTCTCACTACCTTAAACTTTCTCCATGGGTGATTCAAGAAGACATCGCCGCAGAGCTGCTGGAGCATCCTCTTCTTCTCAATCACATCCTGCAACCATTGATGGGTGGATTTCGGATCCAGAAAAACATGCGGATTATTTAAATTCATGGCAAGAAAGGAGAATTATGGCGGTAAAGTTTATTCGTCTTGATTTTTATCGCTTCTATGGTTTTCAATTTCCAGATCTTTTTGCTGGTCAAGGTCTCACACATTTAGTGGAGCAAAAAGGTTGTATTTATCCCGATCTCATAAGAGCTTTCTACTTCAACTTGAGATATCGAGATGGGATTATATCCACTAAAGTAAAGGGAGTCCGCATAATTTTGGATGATGATGTGTGGACTAATGTTGCCCAACTGACCATCTGGGATGATGCTGTGAAGGTTCATCTTGGAATTTCTGACTTCAACCGTCTGATGGTCTTTCAATCCTTCTTGCGTTATCCTGAACAACAAATAAACTGTAGGCAACTGCTTGTTGGTGGCTTTAAAGTTGAAGAGAGGATGATCAACTACTTAATTGTGTGGCTTCTGTGTCCTAGAGCAACCAACCATGCTCAATGCTCTGAGCAGGATCTGCTTCTTCTGTATGGGATCCTAAATCACATACACATTGATTGACCTGATCTTATTTCTGAATCCATGGTAAAAGCTAAGAAATCTCACTCCTATCACTTTCCTTATGCTCTTCTCATTTCTAGAATTTTAGAATATAAAGGAGTTAATGTGGAAGGAGAACATGTTCAAACAATTCAAGCCATTGGATCTGAGATTGGTGACACCATGATGAAGGTTGAAAAACAGTGATTTTCATATGTCAATTTGGACCAAATTACACCCTTTACTACTCGGAACGAGCTTATAATCAAGCAAAACTCAATAAAGGAGTCTGGAGAGAGTCAAAAGCTGTTTTTAGCGATTTTATGCTTGTTTTGCATTGTTTTAAAGCTAATTTGAGAGAAGTAGAAAATGGAGTTGAAGATACAGGTCGTTGACTCAAGAACAGAACAGAAAAATGAAGTTTTGAAGAGTCGACGTATCGCCCGGCAGCACACTTAAACCGCCGGGCGGTCCAGGACGAGGAGTAGGCAACATTTCAAGTTGAGAGAAACCGCCGGGCGGTGGCGAGGGAAACCGCCGGGCGGTGGCGGCAGGTTGTTGCAAACCGCCGGGTGACACAGTCAAATCGCCCGACGGTAGCACACTGGACTTGGGCCTGAATTTGACGCACTCCTCACCTATAAATACCCCTACTACGAATTCAGAGTCATTCTTTTGATAGGGAAAGACGACCAGACCTAATTTTGCTCTCTGGAGAGGATCTCTTGGATGCTTAGGCTCCTTTTCAAATTTTCTAGGGTTTGCTCTTTCATTCTTCTTCCATTTTTCATATAGTTTCACCATGTCCATGGTGAACTAAACCTTATTGTTGTTGGGGAATACAATGTAATCTTTTGATACTCTCTCTTATTGAAACTATTGATTATTTATATGGTCTCCATATGTTTTGATTGATTATTGTTGGGTTATCATCTGTGCTTAAGGCTTTTATTGTTTAACTCATTCGGTATATCGTTGTTTGTCGTTATTGACTTGGGGACGTGCGGTAATGACATGAACTGGTGAGTAATCTCTTAATTCTACAATACCACCTAGGGATAGGGGTAGGACGATCAATTGCGCTAACTTCTGTTTATAATGCGGTATTAGTTACTAGGGGAGGCTAGGGATAGCAAGCCGGTAATTGATATTAGGCCCTTTTCGCCGAGAGATCGAGTTAAGGGGAGGCTAAGAAAGTCGCATAACAATTTAATCAATCTAATAATCAAGGGTAGTATGTAAG
>NC_028356.1:23166049-23168569 GCF_000741045.1 Vigna radiata var. radiata
GCGTTCCTTGGAGGTTTGCGCGCTCAGACCAAAATGATGATAGATGCCTCGGCTGGAGGCAGTATTAACAGAAAAACAGCAGATGAGGCGCACAATTTAATTGAAGAGATGGCTCTTAATGAAGTGTCGCAGAATGAAAGAGGCACGCAAAAAGGAGGGCTTTTACATCTCCCCACTAAAGATGCAGTAGTAGCACAAAATCACCTCCTCAGTCAGAAATTGGACAAGTTACTAAAGGTTGTTCTGAACTTCCTCAGGGGCTCAGAAATATTTCCCAGACTCAACAATTATGCGATCTGTGTGGTGGTGACCATATTAACGGTCAATGTGCTTTTATAGAGGAGATGCAGCAGGACGTGAATTACATGGGGGCCCAATTTCCGTATAAATAGGGAAATTTCAACCAAGGTAACTCTAACCAAGGTTGGAAAAATCATCCAAGTATTGGGCAAGGCCAAAATGCTTCTTCTGGACAAGGAGGTCAATTCCGACAGCAACCTTCTCCTTTATGGCAGTAATTAAGCAGCTTGACTGAGACAGTCAGAGAATTGACTGATAGGTTTGATAAATTTTTGAAGGTCTATGAATCTCAACAAGCAAGTGATCAGGCAATTTTTAGATCACTAGAGACACAAATAGGACAGCTGTCTAAGAGGGTTGAAACCACAGAAAAGCATCAATTTCGGGCTAATACTGATGTTAACCCAAAAGATGAATGCAAAGTTGTTGCAACAGGAGGAAAGAGGAGTTAGAAGAAGAAATAATTGAGATTGGCAGCAGGGATGACGAAGAGGAGGAAAGGATGAGTAATACACATAAGAGAAGCGAAAGGAAGAAATTGGAAAGAGAAAAGGAGAAGGAAGACATTAGAGAGTCACTCCGCCAACTTCTTAAGGAGGCACCTCTTAATCCTTTAACATCTTCACCAACTCCTGAGGGGGATGACAAGATCAAATACTATCTGGAAAGGTTACTTGATTTAGGCTATGAAGAAAATCAGGAGCAGTGGGCGAAACCCANGAAGAAGAATCATCCACAGAAACTAGAGGATTCAGGAGCTTTGACCCTTCCTTGTGTTATCAATAATGTGGATCTAGGAGAGGCTTTGATTGATTCAGGATCAAGCATTAATTTGATGCCTCTCAGTGATTTCAAAAAGTTAAAAGGGGTAAAATTGAAGCCTACTAAAGTAATCTTGACAGTGGCAGATGGATCTATGAAGAAACCTGTTGGGATGGTAGAAGATGCAATTGTGCGGATTGAGGAGTTGGAGTTTTTGATTGACTTTATAATTGTGGATATGGCTAATGAAGGAAAAAATTCATTAATCCTGGGAAGACCGTTCATGCGAACATCCAAGATGGTCATACATGTCCATGATGGAGGAATAAAGCTAAAGGATTATGATCGAGTATTGCTTTATGGCTCTAAAGAAACTGTGCAGAGGGCAGTTAGAAAAGTCAAATATAAAAGAGCCAGAAGTGAAGTTGCAGAGGAAGACAAATCCCCAGTTATTAATTTTCAGTATGACAGTTGTTGTGTTTTGCAGTTGCTTGAAAATGAAGGGAGAAGAACCATTCATCCAAAAGCAAAAGAAGATCCACTCCTACCAGGGAGCAAGGTGAGATTTAAGAAAAAGGAATGGATGGTCAAGGAGCTGAAGGAAAAAGGAATGGTGGAGATTCAAAGACCATATTCAAAAGTGACCAAGAAGGTGGACCGCAGAAAAGTGAGCTGGTGGGATGATGGAGATCCCAATGTGAAGAAGAAGAGCTGATCTTGTTGGAAATAAAATTTTGTGTTTGTAGGAACAATTTTCTTTTTCGGTTTTTGGTTTTATTTTCTTTGGAACTTGTATTTTTGAATTTTGTGAACAATTCTTGGGTAGCATCTACTGAGGGATGCTAAATTTTTTGTATCCACTGAAGGATATCCGGACGGTACACCTACTGATGGATGGTGGAAGATAGTGCACTTACTGACGAGTGCCAACCAAGTTTGGGTCAGGCTCGCAACGTTAAACAAGTGCTACTAGGAGGCAACCTAGAATTTCTTCTTACACTCTTGCATTTTAATTTCCTAGAATAGGTTGCATTTTAATTTTGGTGTGTATTCTTGGCTTTATTACTTGTTCTGAAAATGTTTGACTAACTGGTGTGCATGATGGATCTATTTGATGTGAAAGAAAATTTAGTTGTAATGCATGTTGATATCCAGGAAATAGATGGGTGATGAATTTATGATTGTGGTCATGATGCTAGGCATGGTGTATAAATGAATTGTGTGTGAGGAAGCATGTGTGAGAGATTTTGAGCTCCAGAGTTTCTATTGTTGCATGTATTGTTCGCAGGAAAACATGGATGATGTTGCCTTAATCTTGATGATCGATTGAATTGCATGTGAATGTCATATGATCAAGGCCATTTTTGAAAACCCTTCTCTAGCCAAATTTTCACCCCAAATGCTTAAAAATATTTTACCCTCTTTGAACCTTAGCCTTAAACAGTGTGTGAACCCTTG
>NC_028356.1:23171145-23180396 GCF_000741045.1 Vigna radiata var. radiata
GTAATGACATGAACTGGTGAGTAATCTCTTGATTCTGCAATACCACCTAGGGATAGGGGTAGGACGATCAATTGCGCTAACTTCTGTTTATAATGCGGTATTAGTTACTAGGGGAGGCTAGGGATAGCAAGCCGGTAATTGATATTAGGCCCTTTTTGCCGAGGGATCGAGTTAAGGGGAGGCTAAGAAAGTCGCATAATAATTTAATCAATCTAATAATCAAGGGTAGTATGTAAGAGAGAGTGGAATAGATGAAATTCTTAGTACCCAACAACATCCATCCATCCATTGTTTTCACTTGTCAATTGAACCAACATTTATTTTGCATGTTAATATTTTTATCCTCAAATCCAATTTATTAAAATTTATTTTTCAAGTCTTATTATTTTAGTTCACGCGAAAGAGGAAGCCATACGAGTCTCTTGGGAAAAACGATACTTGGTCTTACCATTTATATTACTTGTACGATTTGGTACACTTGCCAATCCGTCAACACACCACTTTTAGGCAAATGGGATTTATTACACGGGGAAATGTCATTATTCATAAAGATGATGCTCATTAAGATGATGAAGAAGAAGATGACATGGATACACACATGGCCGACCCAGTTAGTTTTGCTGCTCCTTTTGATGCTGGTCCATCTACCATGCCCTCATCCTCCTCACTCTCCATGGAAGAACATTTTGCTAGATTATCCAAGCAATTAGAAGATATGAGTCTTCTCCAAAAAGCTGACTCTGATGAAATCTATGAATGAAAGCAAGCTCATGATGAATATGTAGTTGACCAATTTCTTGATCTTGATGTTCGTCTATCAAACATAGAAAATCACCTCAACCTTCAGCCTCCAGAGAGATCCCCTAGTCCCGAATTTTAGAAATAGGCCTCTAAGTTGATTGTTTGTTGTGTTATTTTCTCTATGTTTTAATTATATCTTTTGTGATGCTCTTTATGAAGTTAACGTAATCCTTCTCTTATGAATAAAATGATCTTTTATGTTTCTGTTACGCATACATTGTATATTTGAGGGGGAGATCATATTAAAGGGGAGATCTTTCCATTAATCTTTTTGCTTATGATCAAAAAGGGGGAGAAATATATTTTTTTTAGGGGGAGAAGTATAATATAAATTGATACAGGTATTGCTAACTTTGTTTGTTGTTTGTTAGCTTATATGTTTTGCAGGAAAGCCAAAGTTGCTTTTAAAAGTTGAATTTTTGATCATCATCAAAAAGGGGGAGATTATTACCAATGAGGAGCATTGGCAAATATTGAAGAAATTAGTTTTGATGATGCTACAAGAGTTTTTCACTTGAAGAAATTATTAGAAATGTTTAAAAGCAATTTGTAGAAAATAAGTGTAATAGGAAAGTCTTCAAATCTTGTAAAAAATTGTATTTTGTACTGAAATAATCGATTATGTTAAACAATAATTGATTATCACAAGTCTTTCAGGAATAATCGATTATCACTTCACATAATCGATTATCATATTTTGAAAAATCTGTAACGGACTTGGATAATGGATTATCACTTACAATAATCGATTATTTGTGTCAGTTAGGACTTGACTTTTGATATTCAGAGCAGATGGCTATATATTGACATTCTGTGAAGTTCAGAAGCAATGTTGTTGAACAGAGAGTTTTTGGAGAATACTGTTTGTCAGAGGAAGTTCTCAAAAGCTATTGTTCAGGTTCCCTTGCTTGGTCTCGTGAATAGGAAAAGCTCGTGTTTCGTGTGTCGATAGTCGGGGCGGTTCTCTTCGAGTTAGCAAGGTGCTCTGCTTGGTCTCGTGAATAGGAGAAGCTCGCGTATCGTGTGTCGATAGCCGGAGCGGTTCTCTTCGAGTTGGCAGAGTGTTCATCTTCTGGTTCGTTTGTCGAAGGAAGGTTTATTTTATCAGATCTTATTCACTATATTTGTAATCTGTGAAACTCATTTTTAGTGGAACTATTAATCATTATTTATAGTGATTAACGATTGGACGTAGATTCTTTTGAATCGAACTACTATAAAAATTACTCGTGTGATTTTTCTACTCCCTACACTAGTTATTTTCATTTGCACATCAACTGTTCGATAAATTGTCTCTTAGAAAATTTATTTTATAAACTGACCATTTTAATACTAAAGTGACCGAACACGCTTTCCGGTTACTTTAAGTTTTATTCCGCTCCTTTACACTCTGTCTGGTATCGACCAACAAATTGAAGATGGAAGGGAAGCAAGGTGGACTTAGACATGTGAAAGATGAAGAAAAAGGATGAAAAGAAGGGTTAGAAGAACCGTTGAGCGTCAGAATGGACCGTTGAACGTCCAGGGCGATTTGAGGCAAACTGCTTAGCGGTAAAACTGACCGCTGAGCGGTCACGCGACTAAGGGGGAAACCGCTGAGCGGTTATCTGTTTTTATTAGCTCGGATTTTGTGATCTTGCTGTCATCTTTTTGGTCTATAAAGAGACCCAATGCGAATCAAAACTAAATCTTTGGCAGGGAAACGTCCACAACAACTCTGCACACCTTGGAGGCCGTTCTTTGGATGCTTAGGCTCCAAACTACTCAATCTAGGGTTTATTCTTTCATTCTTCCATTGTATTTCATCTAGTTTCACCATGATAATGGTGAACTAAACCCTTTTGTTGTTGGGAAACAATGTAATCATTTGAAACTCTCATATATCCAAATTCTTATTTAATTCATATGCTTTCATATGCTTGATTTATCAATTGCTGGGTTCCTTACTTGTATTTAATGCTTTTATCGTTTAACTCATTCGGTAAATGTTGTTTGTCTTTATTGATACGGAGACATACAATAATGTCATGAACTGGGGGGAATTCCTTGATTATGCTAATACCGCCTAGAGATAGGGGTAGGACGATCAATAGTATTTTGCTTCCATTTATTATGCATTATTAGTTACTAGTTGAGGCTAGAGATAGCAAGCCAGTAATTAGTAATAGGCTCTTTTCGCTAAGGGATTGGGTTAAGGGTAGACCANGAAAGTTTGCATGNCAATATGATAAATAAGCGAATTAAATAAGAAAAGTAGATATATGAGGGTGGATAAGATGAAATTGTAAATCCCAACAACGGCATTCATCCATAGTTTTTCCTCAACCATCGATTCATTGCATTTGCATGTTTACTTTTGTTTTTGCATTTAAAAACTTAAAATCAATTTCTTCTCAAGTCTTACACAATTAGGTTACGCGAAAGTTAAGGCCTAAGAGTCTTTTGGGAAACGATACTCGGACTTACCCATTTTATATTACTTGATATCGATTTGGTACACTTGTCAACAATCTCAACAGTTTCTTCATAGCAAATCCAAGGATGTGTAAGATCAAGGAGCAGATTTATAGAATGCGATCAAAAGGAGCAGCAGAAACAATTTTTCAAAAGCAGTGCAGAACAGTAGAGTAGTTTAGCTTGATTCTAGAGTAGTATAGCTTTATTCTAGTCTGCTTTAGATTTACTTTCCTTTTATTTTTCTTGTAAAAGGCCATTAAAGACCAAGTGTGTGGAAGAGTCTTGGCTGCTCTTTCAACTCTTGGCAAAACGTTTCTTGTATGTATTTAAATTTGTGTTTCACTTTTAGGAGTCCCATTAAAGTCCGAATATTAGGAGTCTAGTTTTGATTGTCTGTGAGTTTGTGTCCTTTGATTGGTGATTTTATTTTAAAGGGTAAGTAGTTAGTAGCTTAAGACATATCTGGCTAAGGCAAGACTTGGTATTTAAGAAACCCTTGTGGTTCACCTCTCTTACCTGGGATTTGTCTAAAGTGGAAGCTTTTAATCCTTTAGTTTAAGAAAACTTTTAAGAACAAAGATGTCCTGTTATTCATATAGTTCTTCTAGTTCATATAGGTCATCTAGGATTCGTAATGAGTATCATGGTTCGTACATTGAGGATGATTTGTGTACTGTTAACACTCTGGCAAGTGTACCAAATTGTATCAAGTAATAATAAAATGGTAAGTCCAAGTATCATTTTCCCAAGAGACTCATGACACTAAACTGTTGTGCTTTTGCTTAACCAGTCAAGACTATAAGAACAATATTTTGGGGACTTTTGAATATAAGTACGGAAAAATAAACATGAATACAATTTGATCAATTGAGGTTAAACACAAAAGTGGATGGATGATGTTGATAATATGAGATGGATTTGTTGCTAGGGTTCAGATTTCACTCAATCACCCTCTTATATCTACTCTTCTTATCTTCTTAGCTTATTTATCATATTGTCATGCAAACTTTCTTAGTCTACCCTAAACCCAATCTCTTGGTGAAAAGAGCCTATTACCAATTACTGGCTTGCTATCTCTAGCCTCCCCTAGTAACCAATAATGCATGATAAACAGAAGCAAAATACAATTGATCGTCCTACCCCTATCTCTTGGTGGTATTAGCATAATCAAGGAATTCCTCCCAGTTCATGACATTACTGTACGTCTCCGTATCAGTAAAGACAAACAACATTTACCGAATGAGTTAAACGATAAAAACATTAAGCAAAGGTAAGGAACCCAACAATTGATAATATAAGCATATGCAAGGATATAAAGAAAATAAGAATTTTGATATAAGAGAGTTTAGAGGTTACATCTTTCCCCAGCAACAACTAAGGTTTAGTTCCCCATCGTCACGGAGAAACTAGGTGAATGGAATGAAAGAATGGAGATAGAAACCCTAAAAAGGAGAAAAGGAGAGTTGTCACCATCTCCAAATCTAACCCCAAAGGGGTGAAAAGTGTGTTTCTCTGTCTAAGCCATCAAAAGATACAAACCCTAAGATGTTCTGGCCTTTAAATAGGACTTAAAAATAACAAAAAATAGGTCCAAGCCCAAACAGATTATAAAAATCGCACAAACTGGCCCGAAACTCGTTCTGTTGACTTTTTCTACATTTTGGTTGACTTTTCAGCACTCTGGTTGACTGGTTGACTTTTCTGGTTGACCGGTTGACTTTTCTGCATTCTGTTTGACTTTTCTGCACTCCAACCATTTGATACTTCAACCTTTCTTTCAATTCATTCCAAAAACCTACAAAATCAAGGGAATTTAATGATAAAATCATAAAACATGTCCTCAACTCTTTTATTCACAAAACTAAAGAAAAATCATGAGTTAAAGCAAGTTTTTAAGTCAACAAGGGTGCATTTGATATCAAAATTAAGCATAAAAATAGCGGTTTTTCAACCATTATCATGTACTAGAGCTAGAAAAATTCCATTCTTTGGTAAAGATGTAGATGTCTTAACATACCTAGTTTGGGAAAAAGAAATTAATAAAATGCATCATGTCCTTCTTAGGCAAAGTGAAATTGAGTCTTATAATACAATGGTTCTTTCTAGAGAGTGTGAATCTTGTGTTCTTAGTTTATATCTCTCTAGGTTAGAAAAGCATGCACGAGAGTGGTGGGATGAAAGCAAGAAAGAGAGATTCTAAGAAGAGAGCAAGAGAGAAGAGAACAAGTGAGAAGAGAAGAGGAAGAAAGAAAGAGAAGAGAACAAGTGAGAAGAGAAGAGGAAGAAAGATAGAGAAGAGAACAAGTGAGAAGAAAAGAGGAAGAAAATGAGCGAAGAGAAAAATTAAGAAGAGAAGAGGAAGAAAGAGAGAGAAACGCACAAGAGAGAAGAGAAGAAGAGAAAATAAGAGAGAAAACGAGAAAAGAATAGGAGGAGAAGGAAGAACTTGAAAAAAAAGACATGGAAGAAAATAAGAAAGAGAAATTTAGGGCAACTTATCCTACACTCATAATAGAATCTAAAAATTTAAGGGGAGGTTTTCTATCCTTTTACTTTTCTCCATTTGTTAACTTTACCTTTCCTTCTTAAGCAATTGCCATTACATCTTTTCAAAAATAGCAACTTTTAACACATGGCAATAAAAAACTTGAGTTAGAGTTACCTTTTTGGTTATCACTAACTCAAGACAAAAATAAATTTTCAAATGAAGAAAGGTTTCTTTGTAATCATAAAATTGAAAATTTTAAAATTAAGAAACCTTCTTCTAAACATATTCTTTTCTATACCTTGATGGATCATAGAAAACTAATTAGAAATATGTTTGATGTTTATTGCAGATTGATATTTGACCCAGGGGGAATTCTTATGAAGACTACAAAAATAAGTCCTTAGGTGAATCATCAGATTTGAGGACAAATCCTTTCCAAGAGGGAGGGGATGATACGCGGGGCCCAAGCCCAATAAATAAAGTCCATCAAACCAGCCCAAGAAGAAGGATAAAGAAGTCATTTTACATAAAGGATGGGTGAGCTTAGTAAGGATGGGGCTGCATCTTGGAGTGCTTTTGCTGTCACACACGTGAAAACATGGTAGCATCATTTTCTTCATCTGTTTTCCAGCACATGCTTTGCATAAATCCACATGGCTGCAGATCTACATTTCACGGGAACCATCTACATCATTTAGCATAGAGTAGGCAAAGGAATTTTTGTTATAAATTCATCTTTGCTTATGTACGTCACTTTTTTGATGAATATAGAGAATTGTTTGCTGATGCATTTTCCAAACCTTTCTCTTGCACAAAAAGTCACCTCTATTGAGCTTTACCCATCCATCTAGCTTCCTTCCAAGTGAGGGCCGTCTGAGCTAGCTTTCCTTCATACACCAAGAGTTCTTCCTCCACAATTCAAATCACTACTGCAACTCTGCCATTGGCTGTCAAACCTCATGCCACTTCATTCAATGCCTCTGATTCAATTGTCCATGACTTCTGCTCCATCTAAATCTCTCTAAATTACTCACGACAATTTTCTTTTCTCTCATTTTTTTTCTCCTCTTCTTCTTCCTCACTACTTAGCTTAATGATTTCTTTTTCATCTTCCTCCTCCCCACTACTCTCAATCTCAATAATTTCTTTTTCTGTTTTTTCCTCACTCCTGCTCACCACTTCTTTGCATTCCTCTTTAGGGTTAACCTCAGTATTAGCCCTAAATTGGTTCTTCTTTGTGCTTTCCACCCTCTTGGACAATTGACCAATCTGCATCTCCAAAGTTCTGAAATTGGCTTGATGACTCCCATTGTGAGATTCATAAACCTTCATAAATTTGTTAAATTTATAATTGAGATCTCTCACATTCTCTGTCAAGCTGGCCACTTGCTACCACAAGGGTGGTTCTTGCTGCGGTCTATTGTTAAAAAGGCCTCCTGTTTGCCCAGATGGGTTATTTTGACTCTGTCCAATACTAGGATGGTTCTTCCAACCTTTGCTAAAGTTGCCTTGGTTGAAATTTCCCTACTTATATTGGAACTGATTACCCATATAGTTTGCCTCTTCTTGTATCTCTTCCGGCACCGCACATTGACCATTGATATGGTCACCACCATAGAAATCACAAAGCTGCTGAGCTTGAGACATATTCCTGATCTCCTTTGGAAGTTGAGCTAGAACCTTTGTCAGATTATCAAGTTTCTGAGTGAGAAGATGATTCTGACACTGGTGCAAAAGCGGGCTATAATGTCACACGGTCAACGTCTTACCGCCCAATTCGCAACGTTAAAAATGATCGGTGACATTACCGTAAATAAATTTAATAGCTCCACGTCCTCTGTTGAAATCGTTCGCCGAATAATATTTATTAATGACAAACAAAGATCAGAAAGATGTAATCTAAATTGTGCTAACATCAAACAAGGGCCAGAACGAGGTAAAGCAATGACCTTAGAAACACTTAACATCATTTTGAGAAACAACTGACGTTCAATTTAAAATAAAAAAATAACGAAATAGTGGTTTTCTTCCAGCAGTACCACTCTACCCACATTTGACGTCCACCAAGCTAAATATTTGACGCTTTATGTGACAGAGAGTGAATCCGCTTTTTATTTTTTATTTCTTTTCTCTTTTAAACCAGACAGAACGTCACCCACTTTATGGTTTCGACGCTTATACCAATATAGAACGTCAAACAGTTTGGGATCTGACATGATGGTCCTTGGTGTACAAAACCTTGGTAATAAAATAATTAACTTCAGTTAAGGAAACAATTGACGTTCAATACAAAATAAATAAATACAAAATTCTTTTTTAAACAATATGACGTCACAATAACAAAAGATGGACATTGTATATTGCAGCTAGTAGTTATTCTTTTATTTTTCTTTTAAATCAACCAAAAAAAGTCAATTTAAACTGGCTTTGACGTCAACAGTAATTATTTTAAGTAGCCATCCATTCATAAAATTTCTCCTATGAACTCCATCTTTTAATTTTTTTTTATTTGTGTTTTCTGTTGTCTCCTTCAGCTAGTAGTTATTCTTTTATGTTTCTTTAAAATCAACCCATATAGCGTCATTTTATATTGCCTACGACGTTTTATTATTTAGTTTCTTTTTTATTATTTAGACTTTTCCTTTCAAAACAACTTTATAACGTCGAATTCGTCTATGCATTGGACGTCTACTGATAACGGTCCAAAAACCGTTATTTTCATACTTAAATTTGATATCTATACACACCCTTTATGGCTTAGAATGAGCTTAAAATCAAGTAAAACACTTAGTTGAGTCATGTGAGAATCAAAAGTTGGTTTTAGAGATATTATGCTTGTTTTGCATTGTTAAGCAGGGTTTTGATGAGAATTGAAGAAGTAATTAACCAAGGTAGACTTACACTTGTGAAAGATGTAGAAAAATGATGAAAAGAAGAGTTAAAGGGACCACTGAGCGATATAATGGACCGCTGAGCATCCAGGACGATTAAGGGCAAACCGCTCAGCGGTAAAATTGACCGCTGAGCGGTCCAAACGGCTAAAGGGAAATCGATGAGCAGTTTACTTAGGCGACTGAGTGGTTGTCTCTTTTTATTAGCTCAGATTCTGTAATCTTTCTATTATCTTTTTGGTCTATAAATAGACCCAGTGCGAATCAAAACTCAATCCTTTGGCAGAGAGAAACGTCCATAGCTGTTCCACACACCTTGGAGGAGGTTCCTTGGATGCTTAGGCTCCAATCTACAAAGTTTAGGGTTATTTCTTCCATTCTTTCATTATATTTCATCTAGATTCACTGTGATTATGATGAAGTAAACCCTAGGTTGTTGGGGAAATTTGTAATCTTTTGAAACTCTCTTATATAAAAATTCTTATCTTCTTTATATGCTTGCATATGCTTATCTTTATCAATTGTTGGGTTCCTTACCTTTGCTTAATGCTTTTATCGTTTAACTCATTCGGTAAATGTTGTTTGTCTTTATTGATACGGGAACGTACAGTAAT
>NC_028356.1:23180931-23186754 GCF_000741045.1 Vigna radiata var. radiata
TAAGTTGTGTTTTAGTGTATTTTTGCGCGTGTTTTATGGTAGCCTTGTACCACCTTCTTCCTTTCCTAGTTTCTTCATAAGAAAAGTTTGCGTCTTTTGCATCTCTAATGGTACTTCAACCCAAAACCGAACCTGGGTGGTTGCCTAGATGTCATGAAAACCGCCAAAAAACGATACTTGGACTTATTCATTTTATATTACTTGATATCGATCTGGTACACTTTCTAGGGACTTAACAAATTTTTGGCGTCGTTGCCGGGGACTCGTGGTTTAACATATCTAGAAGTGTAAACTGGTTAAATTTGACTTGATTGTTTTATGTTTATTTTTATATTTTTTTCTAATAATTGTTTTCTAGGGTTTTATGCCTAATGTTTGTCGGATGCAGTATGGACAAAAATTTGATTATATAGGCACTCAATTCTACCAAAATAATTTCAACCACTGGTGGGAACCTCACTCATACATGGATCAAAGCCAATTTGGGCAAACTGATGAGCAACAAATTACTCCACTTAAGAAAAAGACAAATTCTGATGAACTTCTTCAGAAGGTCATGAATTTGGAAGTATTCCATGTCAAAAGCATAGAGGAGAATATAAAGAATGACAAACTTTTTCCGCAGGACATGTATACAAGATTTTCTTCTCATAGAAGCATGGAAGAGATGCAACAATATCACTGGCAGCAACAAATCTCTTTACAATAGAAACATGGGAGTACGATCAACAACTATGTCATCAGATAGCTGATGTGACAGTACAAGTCAAAAGCCTTAATGAAAAGTTCGACAAATTTTTGGAGAAGTATGTTTCAAGAGCTATGAAGTTACCTTCAGGAATTTGGAGACACAAATTGATGAGGTTGTTGATGAGGAGAAGATAAAGATAAAGGAGAAAATAGAGGAAGAAGAAACAGAAAGGTTGAGTGAGGGAGAGAAAGATGAGGAGAAAAAAAAAGGAGTGGTGGAGGGAAAAGAAAAAAAGAAAAAAAGTACAAAAATAAAGAAAGAAAGAAAAAAGAAAAAGAGAAAGTTGAGGGAGGAAAAGATTGAGAAAAAGAAGAAGAGAGGAAAGAAGAAAAAGATCATATGAAAAACCCCTTCGTCATCAGAAGAAAAATCATAGGAAGGAAATGAAGTTTAAGTGCTTTATGGAGATCTTCAAGAAATTGGAGATTAAAATTCCTATGATTGATACATGGAAACAGGTGCTTGGTTCGATCAACTTTTTGAAGAGATTCAGCAGGAAGAAGAAAAAGAAAAGAATATCAAGCGAAAAGAATATCAACACCTACTGATGGGTGCTTGCTGGGGGACAACCCAATTGTTGTAAAACATTTTTAGTTTTAGGTTTATTTGATTTTCGACATGTAATTTATTGGATTTTTAAAACACTTTTGGGTAGCATCTACTGAGGGATGCTAAAAATTTTTATGTATCTACTGAAGGATACAGGTCAGCACACCTACTGAAGGGTGTTGGAAGGATAAGCACTCACTGATGAGTGCTAGGCAGGTTTGGGTCAGGCTCGTGACGTTAAACAAGTGCTACCTGGGAGGCAACCCAGTTGATTATATCTATTTTTAACTCTGCGTTAAGTGCATTGCATGTTTGGATGTTGCATCTGAGAGGGGAAAGGCATATGATTGAAAAATTGAAGGTTGAAATTTAGTGCTATAGGGTGAGATGGCTCAAAAGCAAGCAAAGAAGAAGAAGAGAAAATTACCACAAACCGCTGAGCGGTTCATTTGACTGCTGAGCGATTGCGACGTGTTTTGGGCTCGGGCTTTCTGAAAGTTGAGCATTTTTTGAGGTTTTCACTTTCAAACTTCTTATTTGCAGTTCACCTAAGCGGTCTCCCTAAGCCCTAGCACTTCTCTTTCACTTTCAAGAGCTTTTTAGAAAGATTTTCCCACTTTCTCATCTCCCACTCACCAAAATCTCACTTTTCCACCATTGTTTTGTCAAAGTTTGGGGTTTTTTGTTGAGGGTTTGCATTGGAGAGGGCATTCATCATCAATTTTAGCAAGCATTCAAAGTCTCCACTCAAGTAAGTATGCAATTTCATTTTCTAGGGTTTCTATTTAGAATTTGTTAAAGAACATGCTTAGGAACATGATAAATTAAGGCTTTTGATTTCTATGCATGATGTGATGAAATAGAAATTGTTTGAACAGATTGAATTACATGAAATAGATCTGGAATGGTAAATAAATGTTAGAGTGGTGATTAGGAATTTTCAAATAGGGTTTTTGAAAAACCCAGTTGAAGACCGCTGAGCGGAATTCAACAATTTTGGGGTTTTTGGTTTTTTGGATGCTTGGCTGCTGAGGGGCCCTGTTTTTACGTCAGTACTGGACTATGTGTGTTTTGGGCATTGAATTGATGATGTACTAAACTCTAATAATGATGTTTCTGTGAATGTTATTGGATTTATTTGATACAGGAATGTCTACCTCAAAAAGAGTGAAAACTATGGGCAACAAGAGAAAGGAGCCAGAGAGACCAAGGAGATTCTATTCTTCTAAGTTCCTTTCCAAGAAGCATGAGGAGCATTATGCTACTGTCCAGGAGAGGCGTTTGCTGATGGAGAGGAAGGCCATGTACATCCCTGACTTAGCTCCAGAAGTTGGATTGGAGATAGAGAGGCGAGGCTGGGAGAGATTGACCACCTATCCTGCACCAGCTAGCATTGAGTTGGTGAAAGAATTTTATACCAACGCCTTGACCAGAGGGGGAGTATCAGCAGGGAGGTATATGAGCTATGTGAGGGAGCAGTTGATCAGATACGACCCCGACACCATCAACACCTTCCTAGGACTGAGTGGCCAGGAGGGCAGTGTAGGTATGTTGCTATAATAAGGGAGCACAGCGATTACGAAGACATTGAGAGAGTTATGTGTATCCATGGAAGACACTTTCAGAGGAACCTTAATGGAGCGCCAGTCAACATCTGTAGGGCAGATTTGGCTCCCCTAGCCAAGTATTGGATGGCATTCACTCATGCCAACATACAACCATGCTCCCATGTTTCCGACATCACAATGCATCAGATTCTTGTCATCTATTGCATGTTGAGGCAGATGGATGTTAATGTCGGTAAAGTTATTGCGGATGAGATTCAGAGCTGCACTACTACTATGAGTAGCATGACACCACTAGGACATCCGTCCCTGATAACATACTTATGCCAGTAGGTCGGAGTGGACACTACAGTTCCACCTTATTAGAGGCCAAAGAGAGCTATTGATGCCTCCTATTGTCGTCAGTACTATGGAGGAGATGAGCTGGCCGTAGCAGTTCCTAGGATACGTCCTAGGAGGGTAGCAACACAGCAAGAGGACATACCTGCAGATGCACCGACACAACATGATGAGCCTTTCCAGATGAGGGACATGTATATGTCCATGATGGAGACGAGGATGGAGTCTCTCCGTAGAGGGCAGGTGGCCATTACTGAGATGATTATAGGACTGTACGACACGCCACCAGTGCACAGGTGGACTATGGATGAGTTCCATAGTGCGATGGCTTGGCCTCAGGAGCAGGCACAGGGCAGTAGGTCTGGAGCAGCTAGAGCATCAGATAGAGATGAAGATGATGATGATTTTGAGGATGCTCAGGAAGGGGATGAGTACGACTCGGATGATGATTTGCGCTGAGGGCATCTATTGATGGATGCCAGCACGGACAGGGGTTTTTCTTTTTCCTTTTTTTACTTTGGATTTTTAGTATAGGAGAATTTTATTTTTGTGCCTATGCTTGGCTTGTACACTGATTCTGATGGTGGTTTGACTTTATATTGCATGATGAGTTATTCACTGATGATAATTGATTGTGGATGATGATTGAGAATGTGTGTCTGCTGATATCCAGGTGAATGGTTCACTAACTGTGTGAACAGATGTGTAAGTAGTTTATGATTGTGATTGTGATGCTAAGCAGATACATGAATGATAAGTGAGAAAGCATGTTGTGTGAGGTATTGAGCTCTAGAGTTTTTATTGATGTATGTACTGTTCACAGGGAATCATGAATGATATTGCCTTAGTCTTGATAATTGTTTGAATTGCATGTTTATGTTATATGATCAAGGCCATGATTGTAAGCCCTTACTTAGCCAAATTTTTTCCCAAAGTGTTTTAAATGATATACACTTTTTGAACCTTGGCCTTAAATAGTATGAAAACCCTTGTTTGAATTGATTTACCTTGAGTTGGGTTGAGAATAATTGTATGTGTTGAAAAGGTTCAAGTTTGGGATTGTATGGGGAAAGTTGAAAGGCAAAAGAAAAGCATTGAGTTCAAAAGTTGAAAAAAAAATGCATGAGAAAAAGAAAGGAAACGAAGAAAAGAAAAAGCATGTAAAGTGAGCTCAATGTAAAAATAAAAGAAAAGGGAAGAAGTTGGGAATGAGTGAGATTGGTTAAAATGAAGAGTGTGCTTGAACTTTGAATGATGAATTAAAACTCTCTTAACTCAAGGATTTTGTATTCCAGAAAAACCATTTTTTCTTGATAGCCCAGCCTCATTACAAGCCTTGGAAAAGTCCTTGTGATGACATTTGCATGTGAGGATTTTGATTGTTTTAGATGAATGGCAATATTGTTTTATGTGACATGTGAACAGTAGAGAGTGGAGTGACTTCCTAAACACTTGAGTGATTGAGTGAAACACTTGCTTGGTGAGAATTGTTGAAATCCATGTTTACATCTATGCTTAAGGGATTGATCATTCATGAACAAAACATTTGTTGGGAAAGAGTTGATTATGTGAACTGAATTGGATTAAAAGCATGCATGCATCTTAATAGGATTCCACGGAAAATCTGAATTGAATAATAACTTTCTGTGAGAAAAAGGAATTTTGAAAAGTGTTGAACTATTTGATGAAGAAGTGGAAAGCCAAGTTTTGTCTTGTTTGCTTGAGGACAAGCAAAGTTCTAAGTTTAGGGTTGTGATAATGGTCTTAAAACCGTTATTTTCATACTTAAATTTGATATCAAAGCACACCCTTTATGGCTTAGAATGAGCTTAAAATCAAGTAAAACACTTAGTTGAGTCATGTGAGAGTCAAAAGTTGGTTTTAGAGATATTATGCTTGTTTTGCATTGTTTTGCAGGGTTTTGATGAGAATTGAAGAAGGACGTAAATCAAGGTGGATTTAGACTCGTGAAAGATGAAGAAAAAGGATGAAAAGAAGAGTCAAAGGGACCGCTGAGCGATATAATTGACCACTGAGCGTCCAGGACGATTAGGGGCAAACCACTCAGCGGTAAAATTGACAGCTGAGCGGTCCAAACGGCTAAAGGGAAATCGCTGAGCGGTTTACTTAGGCGCCTGAGCGATTGTCTGTTTTTATTAGCTCAGATTCTATAATCTTTCTGTTATCTTTTTGATCTATAAATAGACCCAGTGCGAATCAAAACTCAATCTTTTGCAGAGAGAAACGTCCAGAGCTGTTCCACACACCTTGAAGGAGGTTCCTTGGATGCTTAGGCTCCAATATAACAAGTTTAGGGTTATTTCTTCCATTCTTTCATTATATTTCATCTAGATTCACCATGATTATGGTGAACTAAACCCTAGGTTGTTGGGGAACAATGTAATCTTTTGAAACTCTCTTATATAAAAATTCTTATCTTCTTTATATGCTTCCATATGCTTATCTTTATCAATTGTTGGGTTCCTTACCTTTGCTTAATGCTTTTATAGTTTAACTCATTCGATAAATGTTGTTTGTCTTTATTGATACGGGAACGTACAGTAATGTCATGAATTGGGGGGAATTCCTTGATTATGCTAATACCACCTAGCAATAGGG
>NC_028356.1:23187179-23202286 GCF_000741045.1 Vigna radiata var. radiata
AACATCTACTAAGTTGTGTTTTAGTGTATTTTTGCGCGTGTTTTATGGTAGCCTTGTACCACCTTCTTCCTTTCCTAGTTTCTTCATAAGAAAAGCTTGCGTCTTTTGCATCTCTAATGGCATTTCAACCCAAAACCGAACCTGGGTGGTTGCCTAGATGTCATGAAAACCGCCAATAAAAAAAGAATATGATGACATGAGAACTAGCAATACACAGGTTCGGTTTTGGTTGAAATACCATAAGAAACCAAAAGACGTAAGCTTTTCTTACTAGGAAACTACTAAAGGGAGAAGTTACTAATACGCTACCAAAAGACACGAGCAAAACTACACCAAAACACAACAAAAACTCATTTTAATCGGTTCAAATGGAAGATAATCCATCAAAGACTAATTTAATCGGATTAAAAGTAAGTTTAAACGATTCAAAAGAATTAAAACGCACATGGAAATGCAATGCTGCATAGAAAAAAGGCGAGGAGGAAGAAGATGAAGTGAGCATGGAGTTGTATGAGTTAAGCATTATAATTATAGAGTCAATATTAATGCTCACAACCACTGTGGTAACAACACAAAATTAATGCTCACATGCCTTTCACGTCGAAGACCCTAGAGTTAGACGTTCTATGGGAATTTAAAAAGGAAAAAGGAAAAAAAAAAGATCGACCTTTGCCTTCGGATAATGAATAATACGTTAGATGCTAAAGAAATTGGATGTTTATTGTTGGATTTAAATAAAAAAGAATTAAACCAAAAAAACACTTGGGAAGTCTGGAGAAATTGACGTCAACCTCTTTGTTTCTAGCAGCAAACTGCATTTTCCCATATCATTTAAGTAGACTGCCTTTTATTATTGAAGCCTACATCAGCCCTTTCCCAACAGTAATTAATAAGTGGACATCAATTTATAAAATTTCTTGTAACAACTCCAAGGCCTTTCAAAATGCTACAACTTGAAATCATAAAATTCATAAACTCCTTCTAGGAATTAATAGAGGACGTTGAATATTTTCAAAATCGACGTGTTATTTCAGGTTAAAAAGGAAAAAGAAGAAAGATAAAAGTAAAAAACGAAGAGACTTTTGCCGTAATATTAAATAATACGTCGACTTCCCTTTGTTCGACGTTCATATCTTAATATTACGTCTATTAGTTTTATCTTTCGACGTAATATTGGTGTTTAACAGTAACATATACGATATACTATTGCATGCAATGTAATGATGTAAAATTAAAATGGACAATTGCAATCATAAAAGTGATTTAATCATATTTAACCATTTTAAACAATTCGATCACCATTCACTAATGTTTGCCAAAAGAGAATTTCATTAATATTGAAGAGATGATTCATATAAAACATCCAACCTACAATAGAATTTCATTACTAATAGAATAAAAGATTATAAATTTCACACGAGTTTTTAATATTATCATCATCATCTTCAGTATCCACTATTTCCTAAGAAATAAACTTCTTCATTCTCCAACCATTGCATTGTCTCTGGGAACATAAAGGAGTTGGATTGCGCAACAGTGTACCATGAGGTTTTCTCCATACATTACCCAACAAAATTACTAACTTATTTCTACACCTTACAACACAGTTGACATTTCTCCAAAATTGCATATAGTCAACCCCTGCTTTTCTTAAATCATTATCGTATGAACATAATAAGATCAAACCATATAAATATTTTGCTTCAAGATAACCCTTTTTCGTAGCGATTTTCAAGTCATTAATGCTTTTTTCAATTTTCCCTTATATCTAATTATTTCTCTTAATCCCTCTCTATACAAAGCTTCAATATTTCCACCCTTTTTACAACTTTGCATGAAAATATCAAATGCAATTGCTTCTTTACATTACCATGAAATCAACGAAAACTTTTCTAAAGAAATTTGCTGCCACATATAATTGTCTTTTGTGGCATGCAAAAAATCTCTACAACATACTTTCATGTTGTAATGATCAATCCAAGATTCAGAACTTACCTTCGCAACCACATTAAGCAATAAGTCTGTGGGAAGTTATTTGATTAGAAAAATTGTAGAATTGTCATCTTCTGTGCGTTGTCTTTTGTTATCTCTTTGAACTGATTCCTCCATTACAATGAAATGAGCAGACTCGTGGCTTTCATGACATTGTCTCTTGTTGCATTTTGAAGTTGTCATGTTTAATATGCGATTCAGCAGATTGGAGTTAGCCTTTTACTTCTTAAATGTCCAAGTATTACAACGTAGTATTGGTGCTTTTTAAATTGAAACGTCCAAGTATTACAACTCTTCGTTTACTGTTGGATTAAAAATAGAGTAATTCTTCATTTATTGTTTGATTGAAAAGAAAAAGGAATTAAAAAGGGAAGAAACTCTTCGGCTACTCTTCGTTTACTGTTGGATTAAAAAAGGAGTAATTCTTCATTTATTGTTTGATTGAAAAGAAAAAGGAATTAAAAAGGGAAGAAACTCTTCGGCTACTCTTCGTTTACTGTTGGATTAAAAATGGAGTAATTCTTCATTTATTGTTTGATTAAAAAGAAAAAGGAATTAAAAAAGGAGAAACTCTTCCGCTTCTAGCAGAAAAATAATACGTTAATCCCCGAAAAATTCGACGTAATATTGGTGGTTTAAAAGAAAAAAGAAAAAAGAATTAAAAAGGGTAGTAACTCTTTGGCTTTTGGCTCACAATAATACATGCATGGCTTTAGATATGGACATACTATTTTTATTTTAAAAGGAAAAAAAAATAAAAGAATGGCGTGCTGGTTTAAATATTTACCAGCAGTGAACGTCGAGTTTTATGGGGCTTCGACGTTTTGATATAAACTTCCAAGTATTTCAACTATAGAACGTGGAGTTGTAATGGTATAGGACGTGTTATGTTGAAGTTATATTGAAACTGAATAAATATATTTCTGAACTTTTATTGAAACTATAACCTTTCCGTATACCTCTAGATCATATTCTCAAATGGCTTCTTCATCTTCACGGCGTGCAAAGAAGGCTGCACAAGTTGTAAGAAATGTTAGTCCAAATGGGTGGATAAGTGATGATGAAACACGATACAAATTTGGATGTTATAGAAAACACTTCCAGGTGGTCCTCCACAAGTACATGGATCTGGAATTATTCAGAAAGCGAGGGTTTATTTTTCAAGATTGGCTTGTAGATGTTGGTCTTGCAAAATTTGTAGAAATGACCGGTGATTGCTATCCTCATCTTGTAGAAGTGTTCTACCACAATCTTAAGGTTGTCGATGGTGTTATATGCTCAAGGGTGAAAGGTGTCGATATTAAAATTGATGATGAAATATGGTTATCTTTTGCCGGTCTCAAAGCACAAGGCTTCAAGTTTCATGAAAGAAATTTTGAACTCAACCAATGGACCAACAAGAAGAAGATTTATAAGGAATTTTTGTGAAATCCAAAAGGACTGAAGGTATACAAGTCATATCTACTTGATGGTTTGAAAATGGAAGAAAAATTATGTGCTTTTGTAATTACTTGGGTAATACTACTTGGAAGATATATACGTGATCGTCTAACTACTGAGGATTTATTTTTGGTTCATGCCATAAAAACACGAATACCAACCAACTAGGTTGTTGTTGTGAGTGAGCACATGATTGAAATTGCAAGTAGGCATGGACATAATCTGCCATATGGTGTTTTTATCAGCAGTGTATTGAAGCATCATTAAGTTGATCTTACTGGTGAAAAAAAAAATGGATGCACGAAATCAAATGAAATAGGAAAAGCGGCATTGACCTTTAATGGTCTAAATAAAACAAAAGATGGATGGGTGTTCAAGGATGTTGACGAAACTCCTCCTACCTTCACTTCACACACTGAGTTTGAAAGATTTGTTGGGGATCAATTTCGAAGGCTTTGAACAAGAATTTTAAATGTTGAAAATTCTTTGATCATGATTCGCAACATATTACATGAAGACAGTTTAGTTGAAACCACAACGAGTGAATCTGATGATGAAGACGACACAACAAAAGATGAGTCTATGGAGACATCTGACTCAGATTAGGAAGAAGAGTCCATTCTAGTTTATTTTTCTTAAATTAATGAAATATTTTCATATATTTTAGTATTTTTTTCTATGTTTAAACTCTTTTTGAAATTTTAGTATATACTTTTCGTGGTTATATTTTCATATTTTTCCTATATTTGGTGTTATTTTGCTTTTCTTATGTTTTTGTTTGGTTTAATAAACCCTCGGTTGGCATTGTGCATTAAATTCAATGTGATCCACGTGGAATAATAATATTGTTGGTAGCCAGTGTTTTATGTTCGTATTCGTCTTGGGGAGGAAGGGGTTCTCGAAGCACTATGCAGTTGAGGAAATGTCTTGTTCATCTTCGTATTGCAGGAATTTGGGTTCGGACTTCCAACACAGTAATGGCATTGTTAGGAGGTTGGGTGTAAAAGTCACTTGCTTCTGTGGTCACATTGTAGTTTTACGCATTGCGAGAACCCCTAAAAACAAGGGCAAAAAATTTTGGGGTTGCCCTAACTTTAAGGTTAGTTTAATATAAGCATAAATGTTTGTTTATTTTTTTGGGTTTTGACGAGGGAGTGTGCCTATATTCGTTCAACAGGGTAGGGGCGAAGATTTCATTGGTTGCAACTTCTTTCACTAGTGTAGTGAAGAAGCAATAAAAGAAGGAAATGTGTTGTATGGAGAAGAAAGGAGTAGAAGTGGAAGAAATGAACACGCATGTGGAAGTTTGATGCGGATGGAACCAAGTGTGACGAAGATGGAAAAAGCTGATGATGAAAAGATGAAAATAGTTTGTTAGAGAAAAGTGTTGTCGTGTTGGAAAAGTGGTTGAAGGTGTTACTGTGGATGGTATTTGTTATATGTGTTTTTAATGTAATTGTAATATATATGTTGATGAAACTTGGTTGATTTCTCCATACAAGTTGTTGTATTGTAATTTGGTAATGTTAAAGTGTGTTTTATTTATAAAGTTGAGTGATTAGTGTTTAAAACTATGTCATTTGATTTATTTACTTGAAATTGAAGTTTTTTTGAAATCGTTGAATTTTTTTACATCGAACTCTACAAATAAATGACGTTTTAAAAGGAGTGAAAACCAAAGAAAATAATGTTAACTTTTTATTTGGTTTTCACCCTAAGAAATCAGATAGCTCTGAAATCTAACGATAAAAAACAACTCCAAAACAATTTAAAAAGATTATACATTGCAAAATGATGAAGTTAAACAACTTCTTTTATGAATTGATTTTAGTTCTAAAATTTGTTTCAGCATCAAACATATTGTGAACCATATTTCTTTTTCCTCGGCACTTCTCTTTTAGTAAGATAACTTAATCATTTCTGTACTATAAAAAGCATTTTGTTCAATTGAATGTCAAAAGGCCACCTTCCTATGAACTGAGACATGAATGAGGCACTTTGACATTCTACCGAGAAAATTGCAATTTAAAGAACAGACATGTTTCGAAATCTAGAGAAAGAAAAACGCCTAGAAGATAAAAAACATGAATCCTAATATGTTCAATACGTAAACAGGACAAATGGAATAATAACAAAAGCACATGTATATTTATAGATGAAACGATGTCATCGAACTTCCACAGAATTGTGGTGCATTATCATTTCATCATGAAAAAAGCAGTACATCAAGTAATTATACCAAAGTTCGAGGTTCAAACATCATTCAGAGACAAAGTAAAAAATCTCTTTGGATACTGTTATGACCTCCTTGCAGGCGAAAATTACGTCGAAGATATATGATCCTTGACGTTAAAGTGAGAGTTTAAAAGAAAAAAAAGTCAAATTCCATGTACATTGGTGCTTTCGAAAAGGAACACAATTAATTTTCACAGTCCACGTCTAGTATGAACGTCAAATATTTTCCAAATTCGACGTTCAAATATCATTTAGAGAGAAAGTAAAAAATCTCTTTGGATACTGATATGACTTTTCTGCTACTGATATGACCATCTTGCTGACGGAAAAAACGTCGAAGAAATAGGAGTTTTGATGTTAAAGTTTGGGTAGAAAAGAAAAAAGTAAAAATAAAACATCAAAGACACGTAAAATTCGACGTAATATTGGTGCTCTGATAAAACCACACAATTAATGGTGCCCCAAGCACTCATATGCCTGTCACGTCAACGCTGCCAAATGTTGTGACGTTCTATTGCAAATATATCATCCATCGTCTAATATCAGATTAAAAGAAAAATTAAATAAAAGGGAGTAACCGAAGAAATAGGTTAGCAGATTTGGATTTCATCTCAAGTTGTACCATTCGAAAACCTTCCCTAACCAAATTCATGTTAACTTTTTTCCTTTGTTTTGCCGTCATTCCTTCACTAAATGAAGACGTGTCTTTCTTAAAGATGAAGGCATGGTGGAAAAATAGAGGAAAATGTTAACACTTATGAAGTTTAAGTAAACCCTTTGAAAACCTATCCTACCCATAGGAAAATATTAACATTTATGAATTTCAAAAACATTCCCCATTATTTTGATTGTTTAATTTTTTTTTACACCTGTTTTTGGTTATAATGTATTTCATCATCTTCGGTCTTCATTTTTTATGTTGTGATTTTTAAATTGGATTTCATTTTGCAATCCTCTAAAATACAGGACGTCGGTTATCTCAAAAAAATGCTGAGAATCTCTAGGCCCTTGCAACCAATGTACTCAATATTCGACGTCAACTGTATAAATTGAAGTTGTTTCCACCACGGGAAATCATATAAATCTGAATTCTAATGGTAGAAAACAACAACAAGCCATTTAAAACACAAACCATACATTGTTAAAGGATGAAGTTGAATTTTTTTTTTATATCATTATTTTAGTTCTCAAAGTTGTTTCAGCATTAAACATATTGTGAACCATATTTCTTTTTCCTAAGCACTTTCCATTCAGTAAGATAACTTAATCNTTTCTGTACTATAAAAAGCATTTTGTTCAGTTGAATGTGAAAGGCCACCTTCATATGAACTGAGACNTGAATGAGGCACTTTGACATTCTAGTGAGCATATTGCAATTTAAAGAACAGATATGTTACGAAATTGATGGAAAGGGAAATGGCTTAAAGAGAAAAAACATGAATCCTAATATGTTCAATACGGAAACAGGAAGCAACATCATCTACGTGTCATTCTGTGATTGGTCCAAAAGTACTTCACAATCAATAATAACAATCATAAATACCACCTAGAACGTTCTATTCAGCACACCATTAATGCTATTAATATACTTCAATTCCCTTCACGTCCCAACCCCGCAGCCTCCGACGTTTTATGGCAGGAGTAAAAAGAAAAGAGATCGATAAGTACGATACTTTCTGATATTAGCGGCTAATTAAGAGAAAACTTCGACTTCCCATACAATACAACGTTGTATTTAATGCGCCTATTTTTTAATTAAAACGTCGATTTATTTTCGTCTGTGAGGTGATTTTTATATATAACGTCAAGTGTGTTTTGTATTCGACATGGAATGTGAATGTAAAAACATAATACGGTCTCACTGTTTGTTTGCGCTACCATTTCTACTTGAAATTTCTTTTTCATGGACGACTGCGATAAAGAAAGAAGCTTATGTTCAATCTTTTCTGTTTTTTTAAATTCATTTGTTTCCCATTTCTAATGTTTGCCGAATGTTTTTCGTTTATCTTTAGGCTGTGTTTCGTACATGGTCAGCGAACTTCATCATATTCTCCAGCGACACCATTTCAAGTATTTTTTTTTATCTTTAATATCTCATGTATGATGTATGTGCTCGTGTTTTTTGATTCTGGACGTACGGTATATGTATAATTATTTATTTTTTCCTTCAACGTATGATATTTGTGTTCGTTCGTTGTTAGCGAACTTCGTCATCTTCTCTAGTATCACCATTTCATTGTCTTTTCTAACTATAATTTACTAACTTTGTAAACAGGTATGACGAGCTCTGGAACAGGTCATACGGAAGGGGTGGTGGATCTGTGACTCGGATGCCTGGTGTCACATCCCGTCGGGTTGATGATAAACCAAAGTCGATGGAGTTTGATCCTAAAACATTTGTGGCTATAGGGGAACATGCAACAGAGTTTAAGAGTTACTTGGGCACGCTGGAAAGATTTCATGTCCATATTCTCGCTACCCGTTGGGGTGATGTGTCAGAGGTTGACAAAAATCTACTATGGCAGGATGTTTTGGTATGTTTAAGCTGTTTTACTTCCATCATTGACTTATTTTCGTTGAACATGCTTTAACATTATTTTTCTTTTTAAAAAGGAAAATTGGGTTATTCCTGATGATGAGATGATAAGGAAGAAGATTTTATCACAAATTGCAACCCGGTGGAGGGACTTCAAGACGACAATGACACGTAAATTCGTCTTTGGCTCTAAACAAAACAAAACTCCCTATACAAGGTATAAAATATCTTATGAGGCGTGGGTGCAGTTTAAAGAGTCTAGACTTACTCTTGAATGGCAGGTATGTTTTATAATATTTTTCTCTAGTCACACAAGACAAGATGTTAATTTCTGAATTATATATGCTTAATAATTTTCATTTTTTCATAGGTGAAAAGGATAACCACCCAGGACAAGCAGAGGCTTAATGATACACCACACGTACTTTCTCGTGGTGGTTATGCGTTATTAGAGAAAAAGATAAGAAAATGTTTAGCTGAAGAGTTAGGTCTTGAGTCACCTGATCTAGCACCTCCACCAACTAGACATGAATTGTGAAAGGTTGCACGGACAAAGTCCAATGGCCAGTTTACATCCCAGTCTGCTTAGGAGATATGCCATAGAATTGTATGTGGAAACTTTTAACTAATTACCATAGTTCATAAAAAATTATGTAACTTTGTCTATTATCATATGCAAGATGAGTTGGTTGAGCAAGATACTGAAGGCACATTTGTGCCAGAAGTTAGGAAGGACATCTTGGTAGCAGCCACAGGTCGGCCAGATCGTCTAGATCGTGTGCGTGCTGTTGGAGGAGCTATTGGATTGAGGGACTACTTTGGCCCTAAACCAAGAAGCACATAAGCCGTGACTCCGGAATTGGTTAGTAGCATCATGAAATAGATCACGGAATAGGTGCAAGTCCAAGTACGAGAGCAAATGGAAGAACGCTTAACAACGCTCGAACAAGAACTTGCGATGATCAGACTACAACAACAACAACAATCACAACAAGAGGACGCCCCAACAGATGATCCTACCGCACCTCCTACGAGCACCAAAGACTCATGCTCTAATATAGATCGTACAGATAATGTTCAGTATGAGTTTTTAGTTGATGAGGACCCTCCGCGCGTAGTGGCCATCGGAGTATAGCTTGCAGGAGGCCATATCATTCATTGTGCTCCTTTATTGCCCACTGACACGCAAGTAAGGATTGATGATATTAGAGACCCCCAGGCTCGAGTGCCAGTGTCGACAGATGAAATCCAATTCGTGGGGAAGGCCTTAGGCACATTTATAGCTTGGCCCAAGGCCTTGGTTGTTCCATATTTTGGCCCACCAGCGGTATTGTATTCTTCTTTTTATTATCTTAAATCATCAAGTTATAATTAAATGATTCCTAACTTCTGTAAATGTGACTTGCAGGTCTACCGACCAGAGAAACAAGCAATAGCTCAACCTAAGGCTCGTGTGCAAGCAGTAGACGATGATCCTCTATCCATATTGATGTTAATATTACCTCAGTTGAAAAAACAATCGGTAGCGGTGCCGTGGGAGTTAAGAACGTTTAGCGTCGAGTTCCACATTCCATTGTATATTGAATTCAATGATGCATTTGAGCTGATTGGTGGAGATAGAATGTTGAACATTTCATGCATACAACTATGGTGCATGTAAGTTTTTTATTTGTTATTTTCCAATTTGTATATTATTAGTATTTTACCTTTGAACTAGTATACTTAACTTTATTCTTATAGGTACATGGACACCGTCACAGTGGAATCAGGTCGCGGGTCAATTTATGGCTTTCTTGAACCTCAGACCACCCAACCATCTGGAAACACATTAGATTCCAGAAAATCATATATGCAAACATGGATGACCGAGTCTAAGAGAGAGATTTATATTGCACCATACATTGATGGGTATGTTTTCTCAATATTGTCAACTTTTATCAAATTTTAATCAATAAACTTACTAGTTGTTGGTAAATGATAGGAACCATTGGCAACTCATGGTGATCATTCCAGAAAAAGCACAAGTTGTATAATTTTGTTCTCTTCATAAGAAGATGAAACCGGAGTTGAGGTCCTTGATACAAACGTAAGTATTACATTCATTCTTATCAATTCATTATGATATTAATATATTAACTTATGTTTCTAATGTTTCAAATGTTTCAAATTTGTTTAGAGTTCTGACTAGGACCAGAGGACAACAAATTGATATTATATATCCTAAGGTTGGAATTCGTTGATCTTTAACCTTTAATTTCCATAGTCAACTTTAAACCATTACATTTGACTAAGTTCTTTCACATGTTTAGTGTAATAAGCAGAATAATTCCTCGTCATGTGCCTACTACGTCATGTCATGGATCAAGGCAATCATCCGAGCAAAAATCAGATGAGATTGGACAGAGGTAGAAATTTACATTTGAAAATCCTACAAATATCAATAAACTTTTGACATTAAAATGAATATAATTTTAAAGTTTCCTTTCTTGATTTTGCAGCAATTCAACGATACCTCTCCATTGTCAAATGAAGTAATAAATACGATAAGAGAGGAATGGGCAGGATATTTGTTGAATAAATATTTTAAATAACTATAGTTTTAGGTTTTTCCTTTCATGATAGTAGCATTTGCTTACTCGTCCAACTTTTTAACTGTGAATAGATGTATACTGTCAATAGATTAATTAGAATAGATGAATGGAAAAGTGGGTTCTTTTAAGTTTTGATGATAGCATGAATTGATGATATCATGCTTTAAATTAATTAATTTTGTGCATTTAGGAATTGGAAAATTGGTTTCTACATTTCAGGTTTGGTTAAATGAGCTAAAACGAACGAAATTTAATAAAAAAACATTGATGGTAACATCAAATTATATAGTGGATATATGTATCTTAACGTCCCTCAAGGCGATGAGTGACGTTAATATAAGGGTTAAATATGTTTTTAGTCCTTATACTTCGGGGCGATTTTGGTTTTAGTCCCTCTTTCAAACTAAGGTACAATTTAGTCCTTCAACTTTAGAAAACTCTGGTTTTAGTCCTTTTTACCAAATTTTTTTAACTTTATTTGTTGTTTCAAACGCGTTTCTCAGTTAACATTGAAACAAAAATGTGTCAAACAGTATAAACAATCCAAATGCTATAATGAAACGTGCTTGAAACAGCAAATAAAATTTAAAAAATTTGGTAAAAAGGACTAAAACCAGAGTTTTCTAAAGTTGAAGGACTAAATTGTACCTTACTTTGAGAGAGGGACTAAAACCAAAATCGCCCTAAAGTATAGGGACTAAAAACATATTTAACCCTTAATATAATACAGTTGTTGAACCTATTTCACTATTTGTCCCTTGCTCATTCACTGCCATACTTTCAATTAAATCATAAGCCTCGTCCTGTCTTTTTCTTTATGTCGCCTCCAGCTGAAGCGTCTAACATCATCTTAAACTGTGTACTAAGGCCTCCAAGGAATGCAAGCACCAAAGTTGTTTTATCAAACCCATGAACAACTGTCTTTCTCAACAAGCCTTTAAACCTATCCCATGCCTGTCCAAGAGTTTCCTCCATCTCCTGTCTGAAGGAAGAAATCTCCAGCTTTCCTTGACTAATCTTTGACTGCGGGAAATACTTATTCAGAAATTTAGATGCCATAGTCTCCCACATTGTGAAACTTCCTTGTGGGAATGAATTTAACCACAACTTGGCTTTGCCTCCAAGTGAAAAAGGGAACAAACTGAGTTTGATCCTGTCGTTTGAAACTCCAGTCATCTTTACTATATTACAAATTTCATTAGACGTTGCCAAATGATCATATGGATTCTCATTTAACAAGCCATGAAATTGGTTGCTCTGCACCAGATGAATTAACGCAGGATTCATCACCATGTTAGTTATGTTGTCCCTTGGTATGGTTATACTGTTGAAGTGCAACGGTCCAACCACATTTGACGCATCTGCAAGTGTGCGTCTAGGAGGAACTTGCTCTTCCATCTCTTCTTCTGTCCTTTGTGAGGATGCCTCTGGTGAGGGTTCTAATAGCCTTTCAGGAGAAGGGAATAATTCTCTAGATGGACGCCTAACTTTCTTCCCCTTCCTATCACTCAAGCCTTCTCGAAGCGGTTGACTTTTCTTGCTTCTGGTTTGAACTGCTTCCTGCATGTATAAGCACTTTTATATAAAAAATAAAAAATAAAAATTTAAACGAAAAAAATATATAGAAAGTCAAATTTAATCAATTTACACTACTTGAAAAGTTAAACAACGAGTCCCCGGCAACGACGCCAAAAACTTGTTAACACCCTGGCAAGTGTATTAGATCATATCAAGTAATAAATAAACGGTAAGTCCGAGTGTCGTTTTCCCAAGGGACTCTTAGGCCTTATCTTTCATGTGATTTGATCGCATAAGACTTGAAAGAAGAATAATTTGTAGTGTTAATGCAAAACTAAATCTAAACATGCAAATCCAAATTGAATCAACTGGAAAATAAAAGATATGTATGAATGGGGTTGTTGGGGTTTACAATTTCATCCTTATCCACTCTCTTATATCTACTACTCTTATTAAATTCGCGCAACTTTTTAGATTACTCTAAACCTGATTCCTCGGTGAAAAGAGCCTATTACGAATTACTAGTTTACCACTCCTAGTCTCCCTAGTAATTACCAACGCATTAGAGTACAAAAGCTTAAAGCAATTGATCGTCCTACCCCTATTCCTAGGCGGTATTTCATTATCAAGAGAATTCTAATTAGTTCTAGATTTCCCCGTACGTTCCCGTTTCGACAAAATTAAATATCATACCACCAATTGAGTTAAACGATGTAAGCATTAAAGTACAGAGAAGAAAACCCAAACAATTGATAATAAGAGCATGTGAATATAATGAGAAGTTTGATACAAGAGAGTTTCAAAATGACTACATTGTTCCCCAACAACAAAGGGATTAGTTCACCATGAACATGGTGAAACTAAATGGAATTAATGAAAGAGACGAAAGAGTAAACCTTAGATTTGATAAATTGGAGCCTAAGCATCCAAGAAATCGCGTCCAAGAAGTGTAGAATTGGCGCTGAGCGATGGACCTCACTCTTCTTTTGCTTATTTTTTCATCCTTTCTTGAGTCTAAGTCCACCCTTCTTCACTTCCATCCTTCAGTTCTCATCAAATCCTATCAAAACAATGTAAAACAAGCATAATATCTCTAAAAACCACTTTTGACTCTCTTATGAACAAACTAAATGTTTTGCATGATTCTAAGCTCATTCTAAGAGATAAAGGGTGTGATTTGATATCAAACTTAAGTGTAAAAATAACGGTTTTTAGACCGTTATCACATATCACTTTTCAATATCAAAGATGCATAGCAGAGATGTGACAGAGTATGTGTCATCCAAATATGTTCAAGTAATGTACCATAAGATATTACAAATATGGTATCAAAGATAATTAAATACACCTTGAAACAACCAATTCAGTTTAATCATTCATAACCTCATACGAAATTCACAACGGATTATACATAATGAGATTTATGAAGAATAAAAATTTAACATATCAAAAGTCATGGTTTAAAGTATAAGAATCAAAAGTTTAGAAGCTTCAAACCAGTTGACGAATCACAATCGATTATAGCTTTCTCTTAATCGATTTCGTCCTGTAGTGTAATGTGAAATTCTCATTTCAGCGCAGCTAGTGACCAGTACTCCTGCATAAACTTTTTCAGCTCATCTAGATCAAACTTTAGTTCTTATGAAGTAAAATCACAATAACCATCATCACTGTTTAAGTATGATTATGCAATGAAATGATGTAACAATGAAATGTTCAATTTGCATTCATACAAATTATTTAATCAATTATTAATCAGCTTAAGCAGTCAATCACAATTCACAACTCACATAGATTGATTAAATAAAAAGCATAATTTCATTCATATATCAAAAGGTGATTACAATCAACCTAAGCAAAAGATGACTTAAGAGAGCCACTGATTATAGAACAAAAACACAACATAAAGTGGACACAGCCAAAAAAAAAAACTTCCAAGGTATACTCTAAGACCCCTATCTTAGTCAGATGTCTCTATCAATCTCTCATATGTTTTGTCCTTTTCACTTTCAGAATCGTCCTCAAAAGTACCACCAAAAGCGTTTATCCTCAATGCATAGTCATTTTCCTATGTAATTCAGAAAGAAACTTTTGTAGCTTGAACATCTTATCATCTTGTCTATCAAATTGGTTAACACCAAACTTCTTAAAGTCTAATCGAGGTCTAAACTGATATTTAGACACGTCAATATTAATAGGTTCAGCTCCCTCTATTCTAGGACAATGTTCATCTTTAAAGAATGATGAAGGTTGAAAAACAGTTATTTTCATATGTCATTTTAGACCAAATTACGCCCTTTACTACTTGGAATGAGCTTAGAATAAAGAAAAACTCAATAAATGAGTCTGTAGAGAGTCAAAAGCTGTTTTTAGCGATATTATGCTTGTTTTGCATTGTTTTGTAGCATTTCTGAGAAAATGAATAATGGAGTTGAAGATAAAGGTCGTAGACTCAAGAAAAGAGAAGAAAATTGAAGATTTGAAGAGTCGACGCACCGCCCGTGGTAACTTACACCGCCGAGCGGTCCAGGGCGAGGAGTAGGCACCTGGCGTTGGCGCTGGGCGGTTTTGAGGGAAACCGCCGGGCGGTAGACCCTACCGCCGGGTGGTAGTGCGATTTGTGGGAAACCGTCGGGCGCCACACTTATACCGTCGGGCGGTTGTCTGCTGGACTTGGGCCTGTTTTCTGTTGTGCTGCTCACCTATATATAGCCTATTGCAAGTTTAGATGCATTTTTTTGACAGAAGGGGGTGGCCAGACCTAATTTTGCTCTCTGGAGAGGATCTCTTGGATG
>NC_028356.1:23203657-23204564 GCF_000741045.1 Vigna radiata var. radiata
AGAAGCAGAAAAGACCAGCAACCTCTCTTAGAAGGTTTACCAGAAGGGAGGAGAAGGAGACGTCCTTCACGTGAGAGATCTCTGTCTCATGTATTTGAATTGATTCTTAATTTCATATGTTTTTTCATTAATTGTTAGAGTAATTCATCTGTTTTTATTCTTGCTTATACAATAGCATGATCTATGAGTTGCATGAGTGTTGGGAGGTTCCTTTCAATTTAGGTTCTTGTTGAATTATTGCTAAGGGTTGTATTGCTCAGGGATGAAAGTTTGAGTCTTTGTCGTCTTAACCTCTTGATCTTCACATCTTTTTACCAGGAATGCTAGTAATTGTATGAACTGGTAATTAGGGACATGCTTATTTACCGAGGGATCGGGTTTAAGTGATTTAGTGAGGGACGTTGGCATTAATGCATAAAGAAGAATTCTCATAAACATAAGAGGGAACTTGGTGAAACTTATCCCCAACAACATACCCATCTCATATAAATCAACCTCCGTTCATATTTGTGCCCTTTTGCCATTGATCAACTGCATTTTATTTTCTTTAAATTTTTGCATCCTAAATCCATCATCTCTTTTTATTTTTAAGTCTTAATTAATCCTATTTTCACACAATTGTTCAGCACCGAGAGTCCTCTGGAATATGATACTTGGTCTTACCATTTTATATTACTTGTGCGACTCGGTACACTTGTCAATTTGCCCTAACAGTCTAATGAAAGGAAAACATTGTAATTCAAATTTTTTTTCTATCATGTTATTTTAATTAGGATTTAGTATGTGTACTGTATGATATCTGGGCCGAGCGGTTAAAGATATATCTTATTCAAGATATAAAATAATCAAGAATATCTATTTAAAGATATTTAGTAACTAACCAGATTTTCAGGTAAGTCTGTTTATA
>NC_028356.1:23206774-23210980 GCF_000741045.1 Vigna radiata var. radiata
AAAAGCGAGCAATCCGACCAGTCCAAGCGTCAGAAAGCGGGAAAGCCACGTCATCCAGGTTAGTGTCTCGGTCCCCAAAAATATCTACCGAAACAGTATGTTTTAGAGTATATTGCATGTTTCTACTCATTAGTTTAGGTGTTTGCTTATTTGATTTCAGTTTTATTTGAGAGTATTGGTATGATTGTTCTTGATTACTTCTGTTTAGAGTAGGATTTGATGATTCATTTTAGGGATATTTCTTGATTGTTAATGCATTCTTTTAGACTTAGGTTATGCTTTTGTTCTGCATTTTTGTTTCAAACATTTTCTTTCCTTATTTTTTTTCAATTGAGTTCTAGTTAAATTGTATCATATTTGTTATGTTTCAGTTGTAGAAAGTTATAGTACATAGGTTTTAATTCTGTTTTGATACTGTTATTTTCTTTTCTTTTATTACATTTCAATTTCTTTATTCTTTAAATAAGGAACAACGAGAGCAAGAACAACGAGAACTTCAAAAACCACATCCAATGGTGGTTTTGCCCTTTGTTGGTGTTTCAGAATGGCAGACAGCAACGGATAAGGCTCCGTTTAATCGTGAGAATCCAATGAACGGTGGAAAGTTGGCCAACGGTTGGTTTTGCTCAGACAACACTTGTGGCTGGGAATACGCTCTCTCTAGGGTTCTCTAGCGAGAATGAGATTTCTAATTTTTGAAATCGCAAAATGAAACCCACACAATCAAAATCCCTTAACCCTTCCATTTCCATGCCATTTTCAATTTTTAAAATCTCTTCCATGGACCAATCAAAACGCGACACGTGGTTCGTGTCTAAATGTTGCCAAAAATTGTTGTTCAAGTATCATTTTCCATATTTTTTCTTCTGTATACGATAGAGCATATGTAATCTCTGAAATTTTATTAATGTAATTTTTCCCATTTAGTTTCCTTAAAAAGGAAAGCAATATTTCCGTAATTCAAGTAATTTACCATAGAGAAGAATTTTTATATTATAAAATTCTTGCTTTTTCCATTCATGAATGGAGCTCGCTTATATTGTTTGTATATTTTTGAATCCCATATAAGTGATGAGAATGGAGATATAATTAAAGCAGAGGAAAAGACACTAACATGGGAAGGTGAAGGATTCAATAAAGAAAGAAGTGAAACGGAGATGGGTGAGAAACGAAAATGAGAAAGGAGAGGAAGTGAAACGGAAATGGGAAAGAGATAAGAATCCATGAGAGATGGGTGGAGGTGTAGTTGTCTGATAAAAATAAATGAGTAGAAATAGAATTTTAAATTAACTAAAAAAATTTAAATGGTAAAAGTATAAATGTTTTAACCTATTGAAATTAAAACAATTTGAAGAGGTGGAGGAAGCATGGTAGTGGAGGTAGCAAGATCCTAATATTTATGTCTATCCATTACAACTTTTATGTCCGTTGACTTTGTTCACTTGAACTCTTGTTTTTCATACAATGTTACTGGCAAAATATGGCGTATTTTGAAACAAGAAATTCATTTAATATATATATATATATATATATATATATATATATATATATATATATATATATATATATATATATAATCCCCTCGAGCCTATCGTGTATAAATAATAATATTTTAATTATAATTATATTATTTTTTTAATTTAAAATCATAATTATATTATTATTTTATTAAATATCGTGTCAAATGAACATGTTTTTTATGTGTCAAACTAACTTTTTCCTATATATAATCCAATCCTCTTGTACATCAGCGTGTACATTTTAGATTCATGTGATGGCACATACAATCTTTACTCAGACGATTACTTGCATAGCCGTCGGGACATTCGGTAGATTTCCAGCTTCAAAAATTGATCATCACATTCGATTCAACTCCAGAATCAAACACTACCGCTTCTCAGTTCCAGAAAAGAACCTAGCTTTGAGATTTCAAAACGATGACAGAAGAAAAATGTACGTAAAATCTTGCTTTTTTATTACATTTTCTTTTCTTCACTGGATTTTTTTTATTAATTACAATTTCTTTACACCTTCATGCAGGAATATGGTTGTCTATTCTAGCATAACACCAGGAAGCTCTAATGATCCTTCTCTTGGCTCTTGGTAATTCATTTATTTACCAATCTCATATCATGTTTATTATTATTCACTTGTTTCTTTTCCCTTTTAGTTTAATTTGAGATGGCAATAGAAAAAAGTTTGAGAAATATTCTCTAGCAGGAAATTTTGGATCATTGGCACAATATTCTCAATACTTGCATCCTTTTTGAGGGGAAAATGGGGACCTTTGTTGCAACTGAAAGGTAAGAGATCATCCATGTTGAACATTAGCAAAAAAAGATTAATTACTGGCATAAATTAGACCTGAAATAATTTTCATCTGTTGATGTTTTACTGTTTCTTGTGCGTAGAGAAAGTTGAAACAAAAATACATGAAGCACATCGAGTTGCAGACATTATAGAAGAAGTGGCTGAAGAGGTTGATAAGGTGGCAGAAGAGGCCGTGCAACATCTTCCAGAGGGAAAATTTCGTCACGCTGTAGAACTTGTTGAAAAAGTTGCTGAAGATGTCGATAAGCGTGCCGAACGTGTTGAAGATACATTAGAAAAGGTTTCAATCTCTATCTTGAAGTAATACAAATTGAACAAAAGTTTAAATGTTTAGAAATCCGAAATTATTTATTAATTTCTCTTTAGATAACATAATTAGAATGATTAATAAAAGGTAATAAATAGTTCAAGTTTAGCATAAGTAGATCTTGTTAAATTTTGTGAGTTGACTTAGTCTCATAATGACACTATTTCAAGTTGCCAATCAATTGAGTAACTTCCCTTGGTCATTAATTTAGACTTGAATAAACAGAAAATCACTTGTTTTAATCTCCAACACGTAAAGCTGACAAACTCAATTTTGGTTCCAACTGCCTTGTTCAAGTCTATAATAATAACTTGCAAATTGCTATTATTACTTATTGCAGAATTTATTTATTAATTTTGGTGCTAATCAAGTTTAGACCTAATACGATAATTGAGATTTGAAATTGGGTTGACGTGTAGGTTGAGAACGTGGAAAAGGAGTTGGATTCCTTATTTACTGAATCAACCAGTCATCACGAAAGTAGCGCAACGACGACTTCAGAAGCAAAAGAACAGAAATAGAGAAAAACGCGGTTGCTGACAATTCATCTACTGAAAAATCAAACACCACGTTTTTACATCTTTTCTTTTTATTACAGCGACATCTTGCTTGTACAAATTTTATTCCTTCAAGTTATTTCTTCTATAACGCATAAGCTTATAACATTTTGTGCAATTTACTTCCATGTTGAAAGATGCATACCTATTGTTCCGGTTGTCTTCTCATCGAGATCCACCTACATAATTTTCTTCGAACGTCTAGTCACACCCGTCCTCTTCTCCTGGTCACTCCCTGCGATTCCTCTCAATTAATCTAGGATTTCCTTCACTCACGTCCGACCGGGTATCTGCTAAAGGCACTCCGACGCTCAAGTCAGCAAGTAGTCAAAGGGTAGAGATAGAGAGAGAAAGTAAATACTAGGAATAAATGTGCATTCAATGTAACCAACCACCTCCTACCTTTGACCTCTTATTTATGGTTGTCATCATGGGCCTAAGATTAGTGAAGTTCTAATCATGGCCCAATAGTTGGCCCAATACTTCTAATCTCGTTTTACCTTAATTTCATCTTACTGCTTCTCTCCCAATGATCGGCCAATTCAGGATAGATCCTTATCTTTCTCAATTGGGTCATCGTATGCTTCTTCGTGACCAGTCGTACTATCCGACCGTACGGACCTTACGGTACACATTATCTTAATTTAATCTCACTACTTCTCTCCTCGTGACCGGCCGCACTATCCGACCGTACGGACCTTACGGTACACAGGTCCCCTAAGCCCTAAGCAACATCTTGCTGTAGGGTTTGAGAAGTAACCCGGTCGTAAGGGGTGTTGACGGATTGGCAAGTGTACCAAATCGTACAAGTAATATAAATGGTAAGAGCAAGTATCGTTTTCCCAAGAGACTCGAAAGGCTTTCTCGTTCGCGTGAATTAAACTAATAAGACTTGAAAATAAAAATTAATAAATTGGATTTGAGAACAAAATATTAACATGCAAAATAAAGTTGATTCAATTGACAAAAGAAAATAATGGATAAATGGATGTTGTTGGAGGTTTACAATTT
>NC_028356.1:23213785-23216977 GCF_000741045.1 Vigna radiata var. radiata
CAATTCAATCGATCATCAAGATTAAGGCAATATCATTCATGTTTTCCTGTGAACAATGCATACATCAATAAAAACTCTGGAGCTCAAAAACTCACACACATGCTTTCTCACACAAAATTCATTCATACACCCTGCCTAGCATCATGACCACAATCATAAATTCATCACACATCTATTTCCTGGATATCAACATGCATTACAACTCAAATCTCATCCACATCAAATAATCATCAAATAGACCCATCATGCACATCAGTCAGTCAAACATTTTCAGAACAAATGTTAAAGCCAAGAGTACACACCAAAATTAAAATTCAACCTATTCTAAGAAATAAAGAAAACTCAAATAAAATAAACTAAAATAAAATAAAATAAAAAATAAAAGTAAAAGAAAGAAAAACTAAATCCTGTCTATGTTGTCATCGGAGTCCTCCTGACTCTCATCATCCTCGTCCTCAAAGTTCTCCTCCTCAGTGTTAGGAGCTCCAACTGCTCCAAAATCACTACTCTGCGCCTGCTGCTCAGGCCATGCCACAGTTGTATGAAACTCATCCATGGTCCACCTGTGCTCTGGTGGCTGGTCATATAATCCAATGATCATCTCAGCCGCCGTCACCTGCCCTCTGTGAAGGGCCTCCATCCGGGCCTCCATCATGGACATGTACATGTCCCTCATCTAGAAGGGCTCCGCGTGCTGAACTGGTACCTCATCGGGCACCTGCTCCTGCTGAGCTGCACCTCTCCTACGACACCTTCGGGGTGCTACCCCTACTGCATCTGTTGCTCCTATTGCTCCGGCCACCGCACAAAACTGGTGGAAATATGCTGCATCAATGGCATTTCTCAGTCTCTCATATGGGGGAACTGTAATGTTCACCCCAGCTTGCTGGCACAGAAAAGTGATCAAAGATGGATGCCTCAATGACATCCTGCTACTAACGGTCATAGCACAGCTCCTAATCTCGTCGGCAATGATTTGGCCGACATTTACGTCCATTTGTCTCATCAAGCTGAAAATGAGACGAACCCTGTGAATCGTGATATCTGAGATGTAGGAGCACAATTGGATGTTGGCATGTGTGAATGCCATCCAGTATCGGGCTAAAGGTATCATATCCAACCATCGAATGTTCACCGGTGCACTACTAGCATTAGTCTGAAAGTGTCTACCAGGAAGACACACAACCTCCTCAATTTCAGCTACATTACCAAACAAACCAGCATGTGCCGCATACTAGCACTGCACCCTTGGCCACTCTGTTCCCAAGAAGTTGTTAATGGTATCGGGGTCATAAGTGATAGTCCGCCCCCTCACAAAGCTCGTATATCTCCCAACAGCCACTCCTCCTCTGGGTACCGCGTTGGTGTAGAATTCCTTCACCAACTCCACACTGGCAGGTGTCGGGTAAGTCATCAACCTCTCTCAATCTCTCCTCAAAATCTCCTCTTCAAATTCAGGAGCCAAGTCAGGTATGAAGGAAGCTTTCCTCTCAATTAGCAACCTTTTTCTTGCACAGTTGCATAGTGTTCCTCATGCTGTTTGGAGAGGAAACTCTGAGAGTCGAATCCTCTCGAGCCTTCTGGCATCTTCCTTTTACCCCAAGTATTTCTTCCCCTGCGTGATGCTGATGCCATTTCTGCAATGAATACAATTTGCCAAGAACCACAGAAATTTATTGTTAGAAGTTAATGCTTCCACAAACACTTTCAAACCCAACAAAATTTACAACTAAGGGTGCACAGGTTCCCCCTTTCACAATGCAAAATAAACCACAAAAACACAGCAGACCGCCTGGTGGTACAGAGGCTTACCGCCTAGCGGTATGCACCAGTTTGAATACCGCCCGGCGGCAGAGGCATACTGCCCGGTGGTGAGAGGGGTTTTCAAAACTTTTTCACCAAATCATCCCTAATCTCCACTCAAATGCTAATTCCTACCATGCTAACCGATTTCAAACAATTTAAACGGTCTAAAACAGTTCCCAATTCACAATCCATGCAAAGAATCTCAAAACCCGAAGTTACCAAACTCCTAAGCATGTTCATCAAGAATTTCAAAATTAAGAACTAACAAATGAAATTTCACAACTTACTTGAGTGGAGATATGAATGCAAGCAACAAATCCTTCAATTGATGATGGAAGACTCTAAATGCACACTCTCACCAAGAAAAACCCCCAAATATGAGCAAGAACTAAACCTTTTGTCAATGGGTGTTTAGAAAGTGTAAAGAGATCTCTTAAAAACCCTCTTGGAAGTGCAAATCTGGAGCAAAGTGTAGGGAGACCGCCAGGCGAAACTCCAAGGGGCAAAGCAAAGTGAAGAAATCTTGAAAATACCCAGCTTTTAAGAAGCTCGGGTTCTATTTTTCGCCGCCACCGCCCGGCAGCAAAGTGGTACCGGCGGGCGGTGGGTGGTAATTTTCCTTACCAGTTTTCTTGCTTGTTTTTTTGTGATTTCTCTTGGTGACTCCTGATCTTTGCCCTAAATTTTTCAATCTCAAGATTTTCCTCACTCAAATGCATGTGCACACACAAAATGTAATAGATAGAATTTGAAAAACAGAAAACAAACACAGAAATTCAAATTATGATACAACAATTGGGAAAGTCTCCACAAACACCCATCAGTAGGTGTTAAACTTCTTCGTGCTTAGCATTTTCTTCTTCTTCTTCTTCTTTATGCTAAACTTCTTCAAAAAGTTGATCATGCCAAGCACATGTTTCCAATCATCAATCATAGGAGCCTTGATCTCCCATTTCTCGAAGATCTCCTTGAAGTACTTGAACCTGTTTTCCTTCCTATGATTTTTCTTTTTATGAGGAAGGTGTTTTTCACATGACCCTTTTTTCTTTCCTCTCTTTCTCTTTTTCTTAATTTTCTCCTTCCTTAACCTCCTCTTTTTCTTTTTCCTTTCTTTCTTTATTTTCACTTTTCTTTTCTTTTTTTTTTCTTTCAACCACGGCTTTTCTCTTTTCATCCTTCTTCTCACTCTCATTCAACTTTTCTGTTTCTATCTCCTCTTCATACATCTCTAGCTCTTCTTCTTCTCTCTTTTCCTCCTTGACAACCTTATCATTTGTAAAGATANTGGCTTGACATTCTTCTTTAGGGTTAACTTCAGTATNAACCCTAATGATGCCCAGAGACTTCAAGACATGAGAGTGTTGTTCCTGCAATAAACGTTCTTTA
>NC_028356.1:23218159-23239747 GCF_000741045.1 Vigna radiata var. radiata
GACATGGTGAAACTAGATGAAAAATGGAAGAAGAATGGAAAAGCAAACCCTAGAAAAGATGAAAAGGAGCCTAAGCATCCAAGAGATCCTCTCTAGAGAGCAAAATTAGGTCTGGTCGTTCTCCCCTGTCCAAATAATGACTCTAAACTCGCAATAGGGGTATTTATAGGTGAGGACCGCATCAGAAAACAGGCCCAGGCCCAACGGACCACCGCCCGGCGGTTTAAGTGTGTCGCCCGGCGGTTTCCCATAATCCTCCAAACCGCCGACGACAATCTTCACCGCCCGACAGTTTCCCTCAGAAACGCCCAACGCCAATCGCCATGCCTACTCCTCGCCCTAGACTGCCTGGCGGTTTAAGTGTGCCGTCGGGCGGTGCGTCGACTCTTCAAATCTTCATTTTTCTGCTCTTTTCTTGAGTCTACGACCTGTATCTTTAACTCCATTCTTCACTTTCTCAAAATAGCTACAAAACAATGCAAAACAAGCATAATATCGCTAAAAACAACTTTTGACTCTCTACAAACTCATTTATTGAGTTTTGCTTGATTCTAGGCTCATTCCAAGTAGTAAAGGGCGTAATTCGTTCCAAATTGACATATGAAAATAACTATTTTTCAACCTTCATCAAGGGGGAAGGGATGTTCAATTTGTGAGATAGGGAGTTATTCAGGCGGGAAAAGACTATGACAGTGATGCAGACATATCAAATGAACCAGTAGAAGTCAAATATGATCTGCTTCAAGATGCATTCAAAGAGTTACATGCTAAAGCCATGCGACTGCAATACAAGGTAAATCGACTATGCTCTTAAAGAAGAGACTTTGAATATAGAATTGATAACCTTATTGCTGAAAATGAAAAATTAGAAAAAGAATTTAATGAAGCTTTGTTATCTGCTAGAAATATTGAGATTAAAACTGTTACTATTGAAAAAGCTTGTGAAAATTGTCCTACACACATTGAAAAGATAAATTACTTGACTAGCAAGCTAGCTAAGTTTACTCAAGCTAGTGACAATTTAGATGTTGTATTAAATTCATCTAGTAGAATTAAAAACAGACAAGGAATTTGATACAAAGCTTACTCTAACAGAACCAATGCTAGGAAACTTAGTGAGTTAAGAAAACATGCTAGAAATGCATGTTTTTATTGCAATTGTGTTGGTAATACTGTTAGAAATTGTTATTATAGAAATGTTGTTGTTCCTCAAGGAATATGCGTATGGGTACCAAAGGAACATGTAACAAGAACTAACAATCAAGGACCCAAAGTCAAATGGGTACCAGCAACCAAAACTTATATGTTTTGCAGGATATGCAGCTGATGCCAAATTGTTCTCAAGGATGAATTAACTATGGAACATATCAAACACCTTGAGTGTCTACAACTGGTAAATTTGTATCTATCTGCTGCATCATGCATATACTAATTAATTGTTGTTGTATGATTGTTTCTGTTGTGTGCTTAATGGTTTGTATGATTGAATTTGGTTGAAAATGATTTTTATGAGTCACAATCGACTCCCAATATTAATACATTCGACTATGGTCTCTGTTTTTGTTAAAATTTTGAATATTCTATCCACACATATAATTAGGCGCGCATGTTTCTCTCCTTATAAGGGTCTTACTTTTATTCTGAACCATTTTTGTCTTGTCATCTTCCAACTTCTCTCAAAATTCTGCAAGAAAATTTCAAAGAATCATCTTGTCATGGGTTCTTCAAGGATTTTAGTGAATGATGACTGCATGTGAAAAATCAACATGGGTGAATCAAGCACATTGAATTGGTTCAGAAATGAAGAGGAACGATTGAGGTTCATAAATGGGTCTGTAAAGGTTGTAGTTACTCCTATGAACATCAATCTTGATATGCTCAAATGTGAAGGATTTACGTTTCCATTCTGGCTAGAAGCACAAGGATTATCTGATTTCATACAGATGAGAGGGACGTGGTATCCTGATCTGGTAGAGGTGTTCTACCACAACTTATGGGTAGAAAATGCAGACATCTTTTCTAAGGTAAAAGGGGTGGACATTCACATTGACGATACCCTATGGAACATTGTAACAAATTTACCATCTAAGGGTGCATACTCACACTTACCCACTTCGGAAGTGAATACGTTGATGAACAAGAAACAAGTATATTAGGAACGGCTAAGATTTCCAGGTGTATACACCGTTGAAAAAATATTTGCACATGAAGGGTTATTAAAGGAAGAGAAGATTGTTGCACATATCCTGGCAAAAATCATTTTACCCAGAAGAATAAAAAAGGACAGAATGAACACAGAGGATATTTTTCTACTTCATGCTATAAAGAACAACATCTCCACGAATTGGTTACAGGTGATTAAAGATCATATGGAGTAGTTTGCATTGAAAAGATCATTATACCTTCCTTATGCATGCCTAATAAGCAAAGTATTAGTACTCCTTGAGTTTGATGTTTGCAACGAGCACAAATGCATTTGGGGATCTACGAATTCGTTTGACAAGGACTCACTCATGTCTCTTGGATTGGTGAAAACGATAAAAGGATGCAAAATTCATGGGTTAACATTTGATGGAAGACCTTACAGTGAAGAAAGAGAGTGTGACGGCTGGTGGAACACAATTCTTTCCTGAAACAAACTTTGACAAATATGTTGTCAATCAAATAAGGATTCTTCATGAAAATGTGATAAACTGGAAAGTATACACAGTGCAAATCTGCAACTGATGGCTGAAGACTCTGATGAAGAAGATTCTGTTGAAATTTTCTGATTTCTATTAACCCTGTTGTGTCTCAGTTGTTTTTTGGTGTTCCCTATAGTATCATATTAGCCATCTGTCTACTGTCCCTATTCTTACATTGTACTTGGCTTAGAATGCCATATCTTTTGTTGCTTTCTATGTTTCGTTTTTATTTCCTTGTTGTCCATCCTCCAATGTAATATCTTCAAAATCAAGGAAATAAAATTAGTAGTTTGAATCAATCCACTTACATAAACTGTTTGAATGAAATATGATGAATTGTTTGATTGTATCTTACAAACTGCATATCCTTATGATGCATCTCTATTTTTTTTTTTTTAAAAATTGCATAAGTATCTGAAGCATTCCTTTTTTGTTAATGCACAAAGGGGGAGAGATATACAAGAGTATATGAGAGCAAGTCTATATGGGGAGAATTATTGCACCATACTTTATCTGCTTGATATTTTTGTTGTATATGCAGATTAACTGAACTGTTTTAACTGTTTCTGTTATTTGCTTTTAATCTGTCATATGTGGAACTGTACAAACATGGTTGATTTATTAATCATGGTTGTGCATCATCAAAAAAGGGGAAGATTTTTAAGATTATTGACAACACAAACTCTATATCAAACTAGTTTTTGATGATGACAAAACAATGCTTAATAATAGTACACATGTTACAATATTACATGTTCTTATTCTGAAGTGTTTGTCATATCTGCTGAACATGTTTTGTTGAACTACAATGTATGTTCCTATGATTGATTGAGTGTTATATTTGTGGAACATGCTTGTATTGAAATATGAAATAAAATGTTTTTGATTACTGCACATTTTTGGAAGAAAAGATCACAAGCACCTTTATGAACTTATATTTGTTGTGACAAAGTTCTAGTCCAGTCGAATACACTCATAATGGATTCGACTATGCTAAAATCTTTGTACAAATTTTGTGAACCTGTGCTATGTGAGATTTTGAGTTGAAAAGAATTTCAAAGTGTTTTTTATGTGTCAGTCGACATTGTGGATTACATATTCGACTGTATTACTGTTCTGTTTGGAATTCTGTTAAGCCTACATACTCCAACGACTATATTTTTCAACAGTTAGTTAAGTTTGACTGACCAGGTCAATTGTCATAAATGTGTGTTGATTTTGTTGACTGAGGAGCCTTTGTGTTGATTGTCTGTTATAACTGTTTTAATACAGTCGACTGGATTAGTAGGCTATTCTACTGAGAAGCAATCTGATCTAACAGAAAACTATAAACAGACAGAATATGAATTGTACTGGGACTTTTTTTGATCTGACATTTTCATTTTCCTGTTTCAGATTGAATTCCCTGTTTTAGAAGCTCCAAGAATTCTCCAAGAAAATGGTGGTGATCTTTCTTGTGAGAGATTCAAAGGAAGGAGTCATTTGCGCATATTGCTTTATCATTATCTGCACACAGAAGGTGCTTCTTGTTTTACCTTGAAGGCTTGGCATCCTGTGAAGACTGCTGCATATGAGGGATAGGACGATCAATTGTATTTTGCTTCCGTTTATCATGCATTATTAATTGCTGGGGGAGGCTAGGGATAACAAGCCGATAATTAGTAATAGGCTCTTTTCACCAAGGGATTAGGTTAAGGGTAGACCAAGAAAGTTTGCATGACAATATGATAAATAAGCAAATTAAATAAGAAGAGTAGATATATGAGGGTGGATAAGATGAAATTGCAAACCCCAACAACTCCATTCATTCATAGTTTCTTAAAGCCAATTGAATCATTGCATTTGCATGTTTACTTTTGTTCTTTGCATACACACTTCAACTTAATTCTTTTCTCAAGTCTTACGCGATCAATTTACATGAAAAGTAAGGCCTAAGAGTCCTTTGGGAAAACGATACTTGGACTTACCCATTTATATTACTTGATAACGATCTGGTACACTTGCCAGGGACTTAACAGGCATTTGTAAAGACTGCTGGTATTTGGATTATTGGATACAGGGGATTGTTCACTTTGAGGATTGTTCAAAGTGCTGTTGCAGATTGCAGAAGAAGGGATTCTTGCTGCAAGTCTGGTTTTGTTCTGCAGCTATATTTTGGTTTTGGGTTAGAGAGGAGATTTATTTTTTTGATGTGGAGGTCTTCTATAAATTCCTTGTTGTAAAAACTACAACCATTTTAGTGCATTTGCTTCCTGGGTTGGAAGGACATTGGATGTAGGCATTGTTGGCTGAACCAGTATAAAAATTCAGTGTTTGATTTTCTCTATCCCTACACTTTTACTTTGCAGTCAACTTTAATCTTTACGCAATCAACTACATTTTTCCGCTACATATAATTTTTAATTAGTTGCATTTCAAGAAAGTGTGAAAAGTTTAATACTTTGATTGGAAGATTGCGAAAAGATTTTATATTTGTGAAAAAACCAATTCACCCCCCCCTCTTGGTGTAAAAACGAAGCCTACCTGTTTCCCAACAATTCAAATAATTAAGATTCAAGCATAACTCTCCTTTTACCACTCTCACTCATTCCCAACTTTCCCTTTTCTTCCCATTGAGCTTTTCTTTTCATGCTTTTCTTTTTCTATCTTTTTCATGCTTTTTCTCATGCATTTTTCATTCAACACCTTAGCTCAATGTCTAACTTTTTCTTTTTCAACTTCCCAACAACCCCAAACTTGAACCTTTTTCAATACCACAATTAATTCTCAACTAACTCAAGGTAAAGATTTTTAAAGCAAGGTTTTCAAATCCTGTTTAAGGCTTAGGTTAAAAAAGGATAGATGATGGGTGTCACGGCCCATACAAATTTGATTGCATATGAGAAATGCAGTATAGCTAGGGAATGACCCCTAGGTCGTCTCTCAAGGACCAACTGCGGTTCAGAATCAGGTCTAACACGAAGTGGGGGGATTTGTGAAATTGTTTGTGACTGCGGATGAATTAAATTAAAAATACGAATGCAAACATAAATGTAAACACAGATGTAAAAACTAGTTCATAGACAGAATGAAAATGCTCGGTCATTAACTCCACTACTATGCTTCCAATGCCAGATTAAAGACAAGTACATACTACTCTAATCCAAATCCAACACGAATCACCCAACTAAGCGAAGGGTCATTCAGTCTTCAGAATTGCAGACTAAGTGAATGCAATGTACAAATCTAATCAGTCATGCACCATACAGTCTAATCAACTAAGCGAATATCAACCACCGATTAGGCAACTAAGCGTATACCTAATCACAAGCACACAACAGATTAAATATTGAGCCATATCAGAGCAGGAGCATGGCAATCAAAGTGCAAAAGTCTCATGAATAAACTACTCTAGCCTCTAATCCAGCACAACTAACTGTTGACGGATTGGCAAGCGTACCAAATCGTTCAAGTAATATAATTAGTAAAACCCAATATCGTTCTTCCCAAGAGACTCGAATGGCTTTCTCGTTCACGTGAATTAAAATAATAAGACTTGAAAATAAAAATTAATAAATTGATTTGAGAACAAAAATATTAACATGCAAAATAGATTGATTCAATTGACAAAAGAAAACAATGGATGAATGGAGTTGTTGGCGGTTTACAATTTCGTCTAATCTGCTCTCTCTTATCTACTCCTCTTGAACTATTAGTTTGATTAATTAATTGTTATGCGACTTTCTTAGCCTACCCTTAACCCGAACCCTCGGCGAAAAGAGCCTAATATTAACTANTGGCTTGCTATCCCTAGCCTCCCCTAGCAATTAATACCGCATTATAAACAGAAGTTAACGCAATTGATCGTCCTACCCCTATCCCGAGGTGGTATTGCAAAATCAAGAAATTACTCACCAGTTCATGACATTACTGTACGTCTCCGTATCAATAAAGACAAACAACAATTACCGAATGAGTTAAACGATAAAGGCCTTAAGCACAGATGAGAACCCAACAATTATCAATCAAACATATGGAAACCATATAAATAATCAAGAGTTTCAATAAAAGAGAGTATCAAAAGATTACATTATTTCCCCCAACNCAAGAGTTTCAATAAAAGAGAGTATCAAAAGATTACATTATTTCCCCCAACAACAATAGGGTTTAGTTCACCATAGACATGGTGAAACTAGATGAAAAATGGAAGAAGAATGGAAGAGCAAACCCTAGAAAAGATGAAAAGGAGCATAAGAATGCAAGAGATCCTCTCTAGAGAGCAAAATTAGGTCTGGCCATTCTCCCCTGTCAAAAGAATGACTCTGACTTCGAAATAGGGGTATTTATAGGTTAGGAGCGCAACAGAAAACAGGTCCAGGCCCAGCGAACCACCGCCCGACGGTTTAAGTGTGCCGCCCGGCGGTTTCCCACAATCCTCCAAACCGCCCGGTGGCAATCGTCACCGCCCGACGGTTTCCCTCAGAACCGCCCAGCGCCAATGCTCGTGCCTACTCCTCGCCCTGGACCGCCCAGCGGTGTAATTTGCCGCCGAGCGGTGCGTCGACTCTTCAAATCTTCAATTTTCTTCTCTTTTCTTGAGTCTATGACCTTTATCTTCAACTCCATTCTTCATTTCCTCAAAATAGTTACAAAACAATGCAAAACAAACATAATATCGCTAAAAACAGCTTTCGACTCTCTACAGACTCATTTATTGAGTTTTTCTTGATTCTAAGCTCATTCCAAGTAGTGAAGGGCGTAATTCGGTCTAAAATGATATATGAAAATAACTGTTTTTCAACATTTATCACTAACCAACTAAGCGGAGGTTAATCATGCTATCATAATTGCAAACTAAGCGAATGCAATACACCTATTCCATCATATGTGTTCTATACAAATTGATCAACTAAGGGAAGATACAATCACCATTGGGTAACTAAGCATATACCCAATGCAAGAACACAGTCAGATTTCATAGAGTGCCAGGCAGAGCAAAATAAACACAAGAACAGTCCAATAAATCTCAAGGAAGCAGTGCAATATCGTCAATGACCAACCAAATTAATGTAAGCTACCATGGAAATTAAATTAACACAACTAGAAACCTTAGACAACATTTAAATAAATTAAAATACTAGACACCAACACTATTACAAACAAATTATCTAACACAGTTAAATAATTAAATGCAACACTAACTCAAACACATGAAGACAACTGATGAAGGTTGAAAAACAGTTATTTTCATATGTCAATTTAGACCAAATTACACCCTTTACAACTTGGAATGAGCTTAGAATCAAGCAAAACTCAATAAATGAGACTAGAGAGAGTCAAAAGTTATTTTTAGCGATTTTATCATTATTTTGCATTGTTTTGTAGGTAATTTGAGAAAAGTAAGAATGGAGTTGAAGATACAGGTCGTTGACTCAAGAAAAGAGCATAAAAATGAAGTTTTGAAGAGTCGATGTACCGCCCAGCGGCACACTTAAACCGTTGGGCGGTCCAGGACGAGGAGTTGACATGGAAAATGTCACTAAGGGAAACCCCCGGGCGCCAGCGATTGCCGCGGGGCGGTGGCGATTACTGCCGGGCGGTAGCGGCAGGTTAGGGGAAACCGCCGAGCGGCACACTTAAACCGCCCGGCGGTGGCACGCTGGACTTGGGCCTGTTTTTGACGCGCTCCTCACCTATAAATACCCCTATTACGAATTCAGAGTCATTCTTTTGACAGGGGAGTACCTTCCTGTACCCTTCAGTGAATACAAAATCAACCTAGCATCCCTCAGTAGATGCTCAAACACCCATCATTAGGTGTTGATATTCTCCTTGCTTGATATGCTTTTCTTTTTCCTCTTTCTGCTAAATTTCTTCAGAAAATTGATCAGATCAAGCACCTGTTTCCATATCTCAATCATGGGAACTTTAATCTCCAATTTCTTGAAGATTTCCATAAAGCACTTAAATTTCTTTTCCTTCCTATGATACTTCTTTGGATGAGGAAGGGTTTTTCATATGATCTTTTCTTCTTTCCTCTCTTCCTCTTTTTCTCACTCCTCTTCTCCCTCAACTTTCTCTTTTTTTCTTTTCTTGCTTTCTTCTTTATTTTCACACAGTTTCTCTTTTTTCCTTTTCTACTTTCTTCTTTATTTTCACACATTTTCTCTTTTTTTCTTTTCTCTCAAGCACTTCTTTTTCTTTCCCATCCTCTTCTTCTTCCTCACTTAACCTTTTTATTTCTATCTCCTCTATTTGTTTCTCATCTCTCTATCTCTATCTTTTCCTCATCAACAACCTTATCAATCTCAAAGATAGTGGCTTGACACTCCTCCTTAAGGTTAACTTCAGTACTAACCCTAGAATCATCCAGGGATGCAGTCACGCACCCCAATTCTATTTCCTTCCTTTTACATCTTGCGTCCTTACATTCTGAATAGGAGATGGTATTCTACATCACTCATTGGAATGTCTCTTCACGACTTTCTAATGGAGATGGTCGCTACCAATGTTTTTTAATTTCCTTCTCTATTTCTTCAAGTGAAGGAGAACATTGTTGCCTATGACGTTGTCGTATCTCCTCCAAACTTTTGATGTAAGATACATTCATACCCATGATCCACTGAAGAAGTTTGTCAGAATTTGTGTTTTCATTGCGTGGAGTAATTTGTTGCTCGACAGCTTGCCCAAATTGGCTTTGATCCATGTTTGAGTGAGGTTCCGACCAGTTGTTGAAATCATCTTGGTAGAATTGAGTGCTCATATATTCAAATTCTTGTCCAAATTGCATCCTGCATACATTAGGCACAAAACCCTAGAAAACATTTATTAGAACAAAAAAACTAAAAACAAACATAAAAAAAATCAAGTCAAAGTCAATCAATATCATTCTACTAGAAAAGTTAAACCAATGAGTCCCCGACAACAACGCCAAAAACATGTTAATACCTTGGCAAGTGTACCAGATCGTATCAAGTAACAAATAGACAGTAAGTCCGAATATCGTTTCCCAAGGGACTCTTAGGCCTAATCGTTTATGTGAATTGATTTCTTAAGACTTGACAGAGAATGAATTTGGAGTTTGTAACGCAAAAACTAAAATAAATATGCAAATGCAAAAGCTTGATCAATTGACAGATAAAGATATAGATGAATGGTGTTGCTGGGGTTTACGGTTTCATCCTAATCCACTCTCCTATATCTACTATTCTTATTAAATTCAACTTTGTTATCAATGTTCATGTAACTTTCTAATTTACTCTAAACCCGATGTCTCGGCGAAGAGAGCCTACTCCCAATTACTAGTTTACTATGGCTAGTCACCCTAGTAATTAGTCATGCATTTCAGTGTACAAAAGCTTAAAGAAAGTGACCGTCCTATTCCTATGTCTAGGTAATATTGCTAATCAAGAGAATTTTCCCCATGCATAGATTTCCCCGTATGTGTCCATATTGACAAAATCAATGATCAATAAGATTACATCGTTCCCCAACAACAAAGGGTTTTAGTTCACCATTGTCATGGTGAAACTATATGAATTCAATGGAAAAAATGAAAGAGATAAGCCTAGGATTGAAAGATTGGAGCTTTCGCATCCAAAATCTGCCTCCAAGGAGTGAGAATGGGTGTTTCTGCGTCTTTTCTCTGCCAAGAGATAACCCTAAAGTTTGTACAAATTTGTTTATAATCTATGAAAAATTACAGAAAACAGGCCCAAGCCCAACTACAATGCTCAATGCTGGTTTCACCACTCAGCAGTAGGTGCGGCACTCAAGTGGATTTGACGCTCAACGGTGTGCGCGACTCTAACTTTTCCCCTCAACGTTGGCGCTTAAGCATCTGACAATGGCTCTCTTCACAAAGTTGGCGCTCAGCGTTGAAACTGGCGTTGAGCGGTGGCTGCGATTCTTCCTTTGCACCTTTTTTCATCCTTTCTTGAGTCCAACTCCTTCCTACTTCACTCTCCATCATTCAATTCTCGTCTAATCCTGTCAAAACAAGGAAAACCAAGCATAATATCTCTAAAACCACCTTTGACTCTCTTTTAACCAAACTAAAGTAATTTGCATGATTTCAAGCTAATTTCTAAGTCATAAAGGGTCTGTTCGTATCAAAATTAAGTATTAAAATAACGATTTTTGAATCGTTATCACTAATCTCCCTCCTAATGTTGATTACTTTTGCTGCTGGGAAGAACTTGTTGAGAAATCTTTGTTGTGTTTCCTACCAGCTATCAAAAGGATGATACGACTCGTATAGGAACCAGTCTCTTGCTGCACCTTGAAGGGACACTGGAAACACTCTCATCCGCACTTCCTCCTCTGAAATACCACCAGACCTCATGGATGAGCACACCCACCTAAACTCCTTGAGGTCCTTGTGTGGATCTTCATGTGCTAGCCCATGGAACTTGGGAAGTCTCTTGATCAACTCATACATCAAGTCTACAAAATTTGTCATCTCCTANATTCTAGTGCAAAACTTGTCTCAGACCTGGACTTCCACTTCAAGCAAGGATTATNCCAAACATACAGAAGCATAATATGGAGGAAAACCACTATTTACAGATTTTGAAATTTCCAGAAATAACAATTAAATGCACAAAATACCAAAATGATAAAAACCTAATCACACAAAAAATGCTAAAAGAAATAAACCTAAACAAGACTAACTAAACACCCTAAAACTCAACATAACACACTTAAACAAGCAACACACACACACACACATAATAATGCACACACAAAACAAAACATCACACTCAAAACATGAGACAAAACACAACACACACTAACACAACAAAAGACCTATGACCGAACTGTTGGTCCCCGGTAACGGTGCCAAAATTTGATGGGTTTCGCACCCCATACTAATTTAATATGCAAATAAGAATGTAGTATAACTAGGAAGTGACTCTTAGGTCATCTCTCAAGGACCAAACTGTGGTTTGAGACTTAGGTCAAACACGTAGTGGGTTGTTTTGAAAGTGTTTTTGCAAGGAGAATTAAACTAAATTAAAAGCGCAAATTAAATGCAACCAAACATAATTGAAAACATTGCAATAAATGAACAAAGCATGAAGATCGAATGGTCCTATAGATGACCGAACGGTTCTACATTGAGATAGTCTCTAAAGCAAGTGAGAAAATTGGAAATGCAAGAAGATAAAGAAAACTGAAATACTTAAAACGTCGTGTAGCTAGAATAAAACGAAATACAAAAGTGCGTGAATCCAATTCAATGCAATGAGTAGGCTAAACATCAAAAGCAATTCATAATGGTAAACTAAATTGAATTTAGTAGAAATGACTTTAAAACATTAGATGTATTTAACGCTGAATGTAATTCACATGTAGAATATAAAATTCATCCTCGGTCCAAGCATGAAGAAAGAAAAGAGATATGGAAACCTTGAGCAAACCGTGAGCTAAAGAAATGAAAATGCTGATTAAAGAGATCCACCAATCCATATCATTCACGGAAACAACTCTTGAAAATAAATATGTGAACAGTAAAGTTAAAAAGGGAAATGAGTCAGCTAGTTGACTGTGTGCTCCCTCATGAAAATAAAATGTGTGCCACCATTTTGCACCGCTCCAACAAAGTGAGTGTCCGTGTGTTCTATTACAAAGAAAAGCCAAAAAAATGCATTCGGCGGTGGCGGCTTCAGCTCCCTACGCTAAATTTCACAGCAACTGGAATAAAAACCCTCTTCTCCATTCTAAAGGAAAAGCAAAATCTCCCCTTGGGTGGCGGTTGCCCTCTTTAATTGAAGATCAATCCCTTCCCCTGCATTAGTTGGACCTCTTCACGTGCTGGACCAAGCCTTGGACTGTTGCAACTTTGGACGCTCCTTGTTGGACCGTGGTGCTGCTGAGCTCCAAGATGTTGTTTGCTGCTGCCCCTTACGTGCTGTTGTCCAAGTTGCTGTGTGAATCAGCCCATCACCGCTTCATTGTTTCAAGTTGCCCTTGCTGGACCAAGGTCGTGCACCTCCTAAGAGGCTGCTGGATGCGTGTTTATTTCTGCTGGGCCGTGCCTTGTAAAGTTGATTTCCAGTTGCTTTGGGCCGTGACATGTTGGAGCTGCAACCTCTTCAAATGCTTCTTCTTTCTTCCAGAAAAACCAAGATTTTATTTCAAAAGCTACTGAACATGAATTGAATTCCCACAGTCCGTGACACCACTTCAATTTGCTGTACATGCGTTTTTTTATGTATATGTTGGGTGTAGCCCGTGACAATCTTTTTTAATATGTGCAACATTTTTTTCTTTCTCTTGCTGGCGGTGAGCTTCTCATCATCAATCAACAAAATTAAATCACCTCATCTAATATTTATTTCCCATGTGCTCTTTATTCTAGTCCATCACCATGTCCACCCCAAATATGAAATCTACACCTCCTTTCTCATTTAAGCTTAGAATAAAATTGATGTGGCAGTTCTCTTTAAGTTCCAAAATATTATCAAACAATTTCCCTACAATTAGTAATGCAAATAATAAGCTCAGATAATTCAAATTAATTAAAATAAGAATTTCTGGTCAAATTAAGCACAATTAGCAAAAATGGGGAAATACTAGACATTCAAGCATAATTCCCTGATTAAATCTGGTACAATGAGCTAAGTAAAGTCAAGAAAACATTGACTCATCATCCGAGGATCGAGGATTGAGTAATTCGTTTTGATTGAATTGTCATGTTAGTGGATTATGAATCCTGTATTGTTATTACTATTATGTATGAGATGTTTGACTATTGTTGATTTAATCAATATGTTTATATCATGTTATTATGATTGTTTTACTGATAGCTTACCCCATACGTGTTTGTGAATGATATTATCGGCGATGATCGTATAATGCGTTATACGTGAGCGTATGATGTTGCAGATAATGCTGATCTATGAAAAACTCGAGAGATTATGAGGGACATACTTGGGATTTTATTTACAGTTATTTCTTTTGAACTTTAAGAGAATGTAATTGGAGTCATTTTATTTCCTTCGTTATTTTCATTAGGCAAATGTTTTAGAACTATTATCTTTTATGCACGTTTAAATGTTGAGGTTATATCTACTATTCTTATTAAATTTGCTTTATTATCAATGTAATGCAACTTTCTAAATTATTCTAAACTTGTTTCCTCGGTGAAGAGAGCCTATTACCAATTACTAGTTTACCATTCCTAGTCTCCCTAGTAATTACTAATGCATTAATTTCAAAAGCTTAAAGCAATTGACCATCCTACTCCTATTCCTAGGTAGTATTTCATAATCAAGAGAGTTCTAATCAATTCTAGATTTCCCCGTATGTTCCTATATCAACAAAATCAAATATCATAACACCGAATGAGTTAAACGATGTATGCATTAACCTCAGAGATGAAAACCCCAACAATTGATAATACAAGCATATGAATAAAATAAGAATTTCAATATAAGAGAGTTTCAAAAGGATTACATTGTTCCCCAACAACAAAGGGATTAGCTCACCATAGACATGGTGAAACTAGATTAAATTAATGAAAAAAATGAAAGAGTAAACCCTAGATTTGATAAATTGGAGCCTTAGCATCTAAACCGCCTCCAAATAGTGTAGAACTTGCTCTGATGTCTTCTGTTGACTCACTGGAAAGCGTACCAGATCATTCAAGTAATATAATCGGTAAATCCCAATATCGTTCTTCCCAAGAGACTCGAAAGGCCTTATCGTTCGTGTGAATCAAAATCGTAAGACTTGTAGAGAAAAATAATTGTTGTGAATGCAAAGACAGAAAATAAACATGCAATGTGGTTGATTCAATTGACGAAAAAGACTATGGATGAATGGAGTTGTTGGGGGTGATAACAGTCTAAAAACTGTTATTTTCGTACTTAAATTTGATATTAAAACACACCCTTTGTGGCTTAGAATTAGCTTAAAATCATGCATTTTTATTAAGTTAGAGAATAAGAGAGTCAAAGATGGTTTTCTTGGTTTTATGCTTGGTTTCCCTTGATTTTATAGGTTTTTCGAATGAATTGGAAGAAAGGTTGAAGTATCAAATGGTTGGAGTGCTGAAAAGTCAACCAGTCAACCAGAAAAGTCAACCAGTCAACCAGAAAAGTTGACCAGTCAACCAGTAAAGTTGACCAAACTGCTGAGCGATGAAAATGGGCGCTGAGCGGCAGTTTTGGGCGCTGAGCAGTCGTGCGATTAATGGGAAACCGTTGAGCAGTCAAATTGGGGCTCGGTCGGTTGTCAGTTTTTATATTGTGGATTCTCTAATCTTTCTGTTATCTTTTTGGCTTATAAATAGCCCTAGTGCGAATTAGAAAGGGATTTTTTTGGTAGAGAGAACGTCCAAAGTCATTCCACACACCTTGGAGGAGATTTCTTGGATGCTTAGGCTCCTTCTTATCAAATTTAGGGTTTGCTTTTTACATTCTTTCATTATTTTCATCTAGTTTCACCATGTCAATGGTGAACTAAACCCTTTGTTGTTGGGGAATAATGTAATCTTTTGAAACTCTCAATATATTGAAATTCTTATTTATTTCATATGCTTGTCATATACTTGCTTATCAAATGTTTGGGTTCTCATCTGCGCTCAAAACTTTTATTGTTTAACTCATTCAATAAATGTTGTTTGTCTTTACCGATATGGGGACGTACGGTAATGTCATGAACTGGTGGGAAATTCCTTGATCATGTGTTATTGCCTAGGGATAGAGATAGGACGTTCAATTGTATTTGCTTCAGCTCGCATTGCATTATTAGTTACTAGGGGAGACTAGGGATAGCAAGCCAGTAATTAGTAATAGGATCTTTTCACCAAGGAATTAGGCTAAGGGTAATTCAGAAAGTTTGCATGACAATTAGATAAACAAGTGAATTAAATAAGAAGAGTAGATATATGAGAGTGGATAAGATGAAATTGTAAACCCCAACTACACCATTCATCCATAGTTCTCAAAACCAATTGAATCAATTGCATTGCATATTTTTTTTTTTTTTTTTGCATACAACCACCAATATTATTCTTTTCTCAAGTTATACAAGATTAGGTTACTGATGAAGGTTGAAAAACAATTATTTTCATGTCATTATAGACCAAATTACACCCTTTACTACTTGGAATGAGCTTATAATCAAGCAAAACTCAATAAATGAGTCTGTAGAGAGTCAAAAGCTGTTTTTAGCGATATTATGCTTGTTTTGCATTGTTTTGTAGCATTTATGAGAAAATGAAGAATGGAGTTGAAGATAAAGGTCGTAAAGTCAAGAAAAGAAAAGAAAATTGAAGATTTGAAGAGTTGACGCACCGCCCGGCGGCAACTTACACCGCTGGGCGGTTTTGCGGTTTGTGGGAAACCGCCGGGCGCCACACTTGTTCCGCCGGGCGGTGGTCTGTTGGGCCTGGGCCTGTTTTCTGTTGCGCTCCTCACCTATAAATAGCCCTATTGCGAGTTGAGATGCATTCTTTTGACAGAAGGGGGCGGCCATACCTAATTTCACTCTCTAGAGAGGATCTATTGGATGCTTAGGCTCCTTTTCATCTTTTCTAAGCTTTGTTCTTCCATTTTTCATCCATTTTTCATCTACATTCACCATGTCAACAATGTAATATTTTGATACTCTCTTTTATTGAATCTCTTGATTATTTATATGGTTTCCATATGTTTTGATTGTTAATTGTTGGGTTCTCATCTGTGCTTAATGCCTTTATCGTTTAACTCATTCGATAACTGATGTTTGTCTTTATTGATACGGGGACGTACAATAACGTCATGAACTGGTGAGTAATTCCTTGATTTTGCAATACCTCCTAGGGATAGGGGTAGGATGATCAATTGCGTTTAACTTCTGCTCTATAATGTTGTATTAATTGCTAGGGGAGGCTAGCGATAGCAAGCCAGTAGTTAGTATTAGGCTCTTTTCGCCGAGGGATTGGGTTAAGGGTAGGCTAAGAAAGTTGCATGACAATTAATTAATCAAGCTAATAATTCAAGAGGAGTAAATAAGAGAGAGCGGATTAGATGAAATTGTAAACCCCCAACAACTCCATTCATCCATTGTTTTCTTCTTGTCATNTGAATCAATCTCTTTTGCATGTTCATATTTTATTCTCTTACTCAATTTATTAATTTTTATTTTCAAGTCTTATTATTTTAATTCCCGCGAACGATAAGACCTTTCGAGTCTCTTTGGAAAACGATACTTGGTCTTACCATTTTTATTACTTGAACGATTTGGTACGCTTGCCAATCCGTTAACAAGTTTTTGGCGCCGTTGCTGGGGCCTCGAGGTTTACTTTTAAAAGTAGTGTGAATTAATTGAATTTGGCTTGATTTTATGTGTATTTTCATTTTTGTTCTAATAAATGTTTTCTAGGGTTTTGTGTCTAATTTTCGCAGAATGCAGTTTGGACAAGAATTTGATTCTGTAGGCACTCAATTATGCCAAAATAGTTTCAACCACTGGTGGGAAACTCATTCAAATATTTATCATAGCCAATTTGGGCAATATTCCTCTAGGCCAAAAGAAACGTTGGGGGAAGCTAAACAATGTTTAAAACAGGAATTATTCTCGGTGCGAAAAGAAACGTTGGGGGAAGCTAAAGAACGTTTATTGCACGAACAACACTCTTATGCGTTGAAATCTCTGGGTATTATTAGGGTTAATATTAAAGTTAACCCTAAGGAAGAATGTCAAGATCCTATCTTTGAAGATGACAAGGTTATTGATGAAAAGAAGATAGAGGAAGATGAGATAACAAAGGTATTAAAGTCTCTGGGCATTATTAGGGATAATACTGAAGTTATCCCTAAAGAAGAATGTCAAGCCACTATCTCTAAAAATGATAAGGTTGTCGAGGAGGAAAAGATAGAAGAAGAAGAGCTAGAGATATATGAGGATGAAATAAAGGAAGAAAAGAAAGAGGAAATAAAAACAGAAAAAGTTGTTGCTGCGGAAAAGATAGAGGAGATTGAAACAGAAAAGTTGAATGAGAGTGAGAAGGATGATGAGAAAGGCAAAGCAGTGGTTGAAAGAAAAAAAAAAAGAAAAAAAATATGAAAATAAAGAAAGAAAAGAAAAAGAAAAGGAGAAAGCTAAGGGAGGAGAAAATTAAGAAAAAGAGGAAGAGAGGAAAGAAAAACAGGTCATGTGAAAAACCTCTTCCTCATAAAAAGAAAAATCATAGGAAGGAAAATAGGTTCAAGTACTTCATGGAAGTCTTCAAGAAATTGGAGATTAAGACACCTATGGTTGATGCATGGAAACATGTGCTTGGTTTGATCAACTTTTTGAAGAGATTTAGCATAAAGAAGAAGAAGAAGAAAATACCAAGCACAAAGAAGTTTAACACCTACTGATGGGTGTTTATGGGGACTATCCCAATTGTTGTATAGCAATTTGAATTCCTGTGTTTGTTTTCTGGTTTCCAAATTTTGTCTATTACATTTTATGTGTGCATGTGCATTTGAGTGAGGAAAATCTTGAAATTGAAAAATCTAGGGCAAAGATCAGGAGTTACCGGGAGAAATTACAGGAAGGCAAGCAAGAAAAGTGGTAAGGAAAATTACCACCCACCGTCGGGCGGTACCACTTTGCCATCGGTTGGTGGCGGCGAAAACTAAAACCCGAGCCTTTTAAAAGCTGGGTGGTTTTAGGTTTTCTTCACTTTGCTTGCCCCTTTGATTTTCGCCTGGCGGTCTCCTTGCATTCTTGCTCCAGATTATCACTTTCAAGAGGGTTCTAAAGGGATTTTCATACACTTTCTCACTACCCACTCGCAAAATTTTAGTTTCTTGCTCAAATTTTGGGGTTTTTCTTGGTGGGAGTGTGCATTTAGAGTTCTACATCATCAATTGAAGGATTTTTTGCAAGCATTTCACATCTCCACTCAAGTAAGTTGTGTAATTTCATTCTTTAGTTTCTAATTTTGAAATTGATGATGAACATGCTTAGGAATTTGGCAAATTAGGGTTTTGAGATTCTTTGCATGGATTGTTGGATTTGGAACTGTTTTAGGCCAATTAAGTTGTGTGAAATTGGTTTGCATGGTAGTAATTAGCATTTGAGTGGAGATATGGGCTGATTTGGTGAAAATTTTTGAAAACCCCTCGCACTGATGGGCGGTAGGCCTCTGCCGCCGGGCGGTATTCAAACTGAGGCATACCGCCGGGCGATACCACTTTGCCGTCGGGCGATCTGCTGCGTTTTTGTTGAATGTTTTGCGTAAAAGCAATGGGGAACCAGTGTACTCCCAGTAGAAAATTATGTTGGGTTTGAAAGTGTTTGTTGATGCATTAACTCCTAATGATAGACTTATGTGGTTTGTGGAAAATTGTATTTATTGCAGAAATGGCATCAGAATCACGCAGAGGAAGAAATACTGGGAGTAAAAGGAAGATGCCAGAAAGTTCGAAAGGGTTTGACTCTCAGAGGTTCCTCTCTAAGACCATGAGGACCATTTTGCAACTGTGCAAGAAAGGAGGTTGCTGATGGAGAGGAAGGCTTCCTTCATTCCTGACTTGGCTCCTGAATTTGGAGAGGAGATTTTGAGGAGAGACTGGGAGAAGTTGACAACTTACCCTGCACCTGCTAGTGTTGAGTTAGTGAAAGAATTCTACACCAAGTTATGCCCAGAGGAGGAGTGGCTGCTGGAAGATATACGAGCTTTGTGAGGGGGCAGATTATTAGTTATGACCCCGATACTATTAACAGCTTTTTGGGCACAGAATGGCCAGGGGAGCAGTGCCAGTATGCAACACATGCTGGTCTGTTTAGTGACATAGCTGAAATTGAGAGGGTTGTGTGTCTCCCTGGAAGGCATTTTCAAACTAACTCTAGTGGGGCACCGGTGAACATTAGAAGGTTAGATATGATACCCTTGGCACGATACTGGATGGCATTCACACATGCCAACATCCAACCTTGTTCCCACATCTCGGATATTACGATGCACAGGGTTCATCTCATCTTCTGCTTGATGAGACAGATGGAGGTAAATGTAGGCAAAATCATCGCCGATGAGATTCGGAGCTGTGCCATGACAGTTAGTAGCAGGATGCCATTGGGGCATCCATCTTTGATCACTTTTCTGTGTCAGTAGGCTGGGGTGAACATTGCAGTTCCCCTATATGAGAGACTTAGGAATGCCATTGATGCAGCTTATTTCCATCAGTTCTGTGCTGAGGCAGGAGCATTAGGAGCAGCAGATGCAGCAGGGGCAGCACCTAGGAGGTGTCGTAGGAGACTTGCAGCTCAGCAGGAGCAGGTACCTGATGAGGTACCAATCCAACATGCGGAGCCCTTCCAGATGAGGGACATGTACATGTCCATGATGGAAGCGAGGATGGAGGCCCTTCAGAGAGGGCAGGTTGCGACTGCTGAGATGATTATTGGGCTTTATGATCAGCCACCATTGCACAGGTGGACTATGGATGAGTTTCATAGAGCTGTGGCATGGCTTAAGCAACAGGCACAGAGTAGTGGAATTGGTTTTGGTGCAGCTGGAGCCCAGAACACAGAGGAAGAAAACTTTGAGGATGTTGATGATGAGAGTCAGGAGGACTCTGATGACAGCATGGGCTGATTGCAGACATCTACTGAGGGATGTTCACAGACAGGATTTTAGTTTTTCTTTCTTTTACTTTTACTTTTGCATTTTAAATATCTAGAATAGGTTGAATTTTTAATTTCAGTGTGTACTCTTGGCTTGAATACTTTTTCTGAAAATGTTTGACTGACTGATGTGCATGATGGAGCTATTTGATAATTATTTGATATGGATGATAATTGAGCTGTGTTGTATGTGAATATCTAGTGAAACAGATGTGTGATAAATTATGATTGTGGTTGTGACGCTAAGCATGGTGTATGAATGAACCTTGTGTGAGAAAGCATGTTGTGTGAGGTTTTGAGCTCTAGAGTTTTTATTGTGGTATGCATTGTTCACAGGAAAACATGAATGATATTGCCATAATCTTGATGATTGATTGAATTGCATGTGAATGTCATATGATCAAGGCCATTTTCGAGAACCCTTCTCTAGCCAAATTTTCACCCAAAGTGCTTGAAAATATTATACCCTTTCTGAACCTTAGCCTTAAACAGGATGTGAACCTTTGTCGTGAAATTGAAAAGGTTCAAGTTTGGGGTTGTATGGGGGAAAAATTGAAAGGCAAGTGAAAAGCATTGAGCTCAAATGTTGTGAAAAGAAAAATTCATGAGAAAAAGAAAAGAAAAGAAGAAAAGCATGAAGATGAGCTCAATGAAAAAGAAAAGGGAAGAAGTTGGAAATAAGTGGGATTGGTGAGAAAGAGAGTTGTGCTAAAGTGTTGAATTCTATGAAGGCTCTCATAACTCAAGGATTTTGTATTCCGAAAAAACCAATTTTTCTTGTTAGCCCAACCTCATTACAAGCCTTGGAAAAGTCCTTTTGATGGCATTTGCTTGTAAAGATGTTGATTGTTTGAGATGAATGGCAATTTTGTTTCATGTGACTTGCGAATAATCAAGAGTGGAGTGTCACCTTAAACATTTGAGTGATTGAGTGAAACACTTGCTTGGTATGAACTGTTAATTTTCATGAGTGCATTTTTGCTTAGTGGATTGGTCATTCATAATGGTAACATCTGTTATGCAATCTCTGGATTGAAAGCATGCATGCATCTTAATTTGATTTCACTGAAGTTATGGGATTGAGTAGTTTTGTCATGTACTTTGGGAATGTTGAAACATTGGATGGAAGAGGATAGAGCCAAGTTTTGTTTTGTGTGTTGTTTTGTTTTGTTTGCTTGAGGACAAGAAAAGTTCTAAGTTTGGGGTGTTGATGAAGGTTGAAAAACAGTTATTTTCATATGTCATTATAGACCAAATTACACCCTTTACTACTTGGAATGAGCTTAGAATCAAGCAAAACTCAATAAATGAGTCT
>NC_028356.1:23239983-23254553 GCF_000741045.1 Vigna radiata var. radiata
TCTGACAAAATGAAGAATGAAGTTGAAGATAAAGATCGTAGACTCAAGAAAAGAGAAGAAAATTGAATATTTGAAGAGTCGACGCACCGCCCGGCAGCAACTTACACCACCGGGCGGTCCAGGGCGAGGAGTAGGCACGTGGCGTTGGCTCTAGGCGGTTTTGAGGGAAACCGCCGGGCGGTAGACCTACCGCCGGGCGGTAATCCTACCGCCGGGCGGTTTTGCGGTTTGTGGGAAACCGTCGGGCGCCACACTTGTTCCGCCATGCGGTGGTCTGTTGGGCCCGGGCCTGTTTTCTGCTGCGCTCCTCACCTATAAATAGCCCTATTGTGAGTTGAGATGCATTCTTTTGACAGAAGGGGGCGGCCAGACCTAATTTCACTCTCTAGAGAGGATCTCTTGGATGCTTAGGCTCCTTTTCATCTTTTCTAGGGTTTACTCTTCCATCTTTCATCCATTTTTCATCTACATTCACCATGTCAATGGTGAACTAAACCCTATTGTTGTTGGGGGAAACATTGTAATCTTTTTATACTCTCTTTTATTGAAACTCTTGATTATTTATATGGTTTCCATATGTTTTGATTGTTAATTGTTGGGTTCTCATATGTGCTTAATGCCTTTATCGTTTAACTCATTCGATAACTGATGTTTGTCTTTAGTGATACAGAGACGTACAGTAATGTCATGAACTGGTGAGTAATTCCTTGATTTTGTAATACCACATAGGGATAGGGGTAGGACGATCAATTGCGTTTAACTTTTTCTCTATAATGCTGTATTAATTGCTAGGGGAGGCTAGGGATAGCAAGCCAGTAGTTAGTGTTAGGCTCTTTTCGCCGGGGGATCGGGTTAAGGGTAGGCTAAGAAAGTTGCATGACAATTAATTAATCAAGCTAATAATTCAAGAGGAGTAAATAAGAGAGAGCAGATTAGATGAAATTGTAAACCCCCAACAACTCCATTCATCCATTGTTTTCTTCTTGTCATTTGAATCAATCTCTTTTGCATGTTCATATTTTATTCTCTTACTCAATTTATTAATTTTTATTTTCAAGTCTTATTATTTTAATTCACGCGAACGATAAGGCCTTTCGAGTCTCTTGGGAAAGTGATACTTGGTCTTACCATTTTTATTACTTGAACGAGTTGGTACGCTTGCCAATCCGTTAACAGTTACATGAAAGTTAAGGCCTAAGAGTCCTTTGGGAAAACAATACTCGGACTTACCCGTTTATATTACTTGATAACGATCTGGTACACTTGCCAGGGACCTAACAAGTTTTTTGCGCCGTTGTCGGGGACTCATGGTTTAACTTATCCAGTAGTGTAACTGATTAAGTTTGACTTTATTTTATATATCTTTTATTTTATCTTTTTATTTTTTTAATATATAAAAAAAAAAGTGCAACTAGGGTTTTGTGCCTAATGTCTGCAGGATGCAGTATGGACAAGAATTTGATTATATGGGCACTCAATTCTACCAAAATGATTTCAACTACTGGTGGGAACCTCACTCATACATGGATCAAAGCCAATTTGAGCAAGTTGTTGAGCCACGATTTAATCCGATTAAGAGGACTGCAGAATCTGAGGAACTTTTTCAGAGGGTCATAAATTCAGAAGTATACCATGTCAAAGGCATAGAGGAGAATACAAAGAATGACGAATTTTTTCCGCACGACATGTATACAAGATTTTCTTCTCATAGAAGCATGAAAGAGATGCAACAATATCACTGACAGCAACAATTCTTTTCACCAATAGTAACGTGGGAAGAAGAGCAAAACCTAAGCCAAAAGATAGCCGATTTGGTAGAACAACTCAAAAGCTCTAAAGAAAATTTTGACAAATTTCTGGAGAAGTACAATTCCAAGAGCTATGAAGTTAAATTCAGGAATTTGGAGACATCAATTGATGAGGTTGTTGATGGGGAGAAGATAGAGAGAGAGGTGAAAAAGATAAAAGAGATAGAAACAGAAAAGGTTGTTGCTAAGGAGAAGATAGAGGAAAAAGAGATAGAGATAAATGAGGAAAAGATAGAGATATATGAAGAGAAGATCGAGGAGAAAAGCATGGAGAGAAAGGAGGAGAAGATAGAGGAAGAAAAGATAGAGATAACTGAGGAGAAGATAGAGGAGAAAAAGGTGGAGAGAAATAAGGAAAAGATAGAGATATATGAGGACAAAATAAAGGAGAAAAACATGGAGAAAAAGGAGGAGAAGATAGAGGAATAAAAGATAGAGATAAATGAGGAGAAGATAGAGGAGAAAAAAGTGGAGAAAAATAAGGAAAAGATAGAGGAGGAAAAGATTGAGGAAGAAGAAACAGAAAAGTTGAGTGAAGGGAATAAGGATGATGATAAGAAAAAAACAGTGGTTGAGAGAAAAGAAAAAAAGAAAAAATATGCAAAAACAAAGAAGAAAATAAAAAAGAGAAAGGTGAGTGAGGAGAAAAGTGAGAACAAGAGGAAGAGGGGAAAGAAGAAAAGATCATATGCAAAACCTCTTCCTCATCAAAAGAAATATCATAGGAAGGAAAATATGTTTAAGTGCTTTATGGAAATCTTCAAGAGATTGAAGATTAAAATTCCTTTGATTGAGACATGGAAACAGATGCTTGGTGTTTTCAACTTTTTGAAAAAATTCAACAAGAAGAAAAAGAAAAGAATATCAAGAAAGGGGAGTATCTTTCTGTTTTTATTTTTCTGTTTTTCTGTTTTTGTTTTTCTGTTCTTAAATTCTTATTTATTTCAAGAAAAAACAAAAATTAAAATAAAAAATATATATATCTTTTACTGTTTTTATTTTTGGGCTAATTCTGTGTTCTAGTGCAGTGTTCTTTAGCACGTGCAGGATAAAATTTGTACTAGGAGAACAAGATCATCAGGAGGCGGATAAGGAAGGAGAATTGGTTCACCAACACCCTGATGTGAAAAGTGACAAACCCTAAACTGACACACCAAGTGAAATTCAAGAATAGGTTATGGGTTATCAAGACTATTAAAGCAGACAGAGCTTTTAAAGTTGGTGATAAGAAGAATATCAACACCTACTGATGGGTGTTGGAAAGATTTGCACTTACTAACAAGTGCTAGAAAGGTTGGGGTCAGGCTCATGACGTTAAACAAGCGCTACCTGGGAGGCAACCTAGTTGATTATATTTGTTTTTAACTCTGTTTTTGTGCATTATATGTTTGAATGTTGCATTTGAGAAGGGAAAGGTGCATAATTTAAAATTTGACAGTTGAAATCCAGTGCTACAAGGTTGAAAACGTGGAGGCAAACAAAGAAGGAAGAAAGTTTTAACGCTTACCGCTGAGCGGTGGTGACGCATACCTGGCTCGGGTTTGTTAAAAGCTGAGCGTTTTTAGGTGTTTACACTTTGAAACATCTTCTTTGCAGTTCGCCCAAGCGGTCTCCATAAGCCTTATCACTCCTCTTTCACTTTCAAGAGCTTTTCAAAGAGATTTCATCACTTTTCCCATCACCCACTCACAAAAATATCATTATTCTATCATTATCTTGTACTTATCTGTGGTGGACACTGCAGTTCCACCTTATGAGAGGCCAAGGAGAGCTATTGATGTCTCCTATTATCGTCAGTACTGTGGAGGAGATGAGCCAGCCGGAGCGGTTCCTAGGAGACGTCTTAGGAGAGCAACAGCACAACAGGAGGACATACCTGTAGATGCACCGGCGCAACAGCCTGAGCCTTTCTAGATGAGGGACATGTATATGTCCATGACGGTGGCGAGGATGGAGTCTCTCCGCAAAGGGCAGGTGGCCACTGCTGAGATGATTATAGGTCTTGATGATCAGCCACCAGTGCACAGGTGGACCTTGGATGAGTTCCATAGTGCGATGGCTTGGCCTCAAGAGGATGCACAGGGCAGTGGGTCTGGAGCAGCTGGAACATCAGACAGAGATGAAGATGATGATGATTTTGAGGACGCCCAGGAGGGGGATGAGTATGACTCAAATGATGACTTGCACTGAGGACATTCAGTTATGGATGCCAACACTTGAACAGGGAATTTTCTTTTTCTTTTGCACTTCGAATTAGTAGTATAGGTTAAGTTTTATGTTTGTGTCTATGCTTGGCTTGTACACTAATTCTGATAATGGTTTAAATTTTATTGCATGATGAGTCATTTACTATTGATGATTGATCGTGGATGATGATTGAGAATGTGTGAATGCTGATATTCAGGTTAATGTTTCACTAACTATGTGAACAGATGAGTAAGTGGTTTATGATTGTGATTTTGATGCTAAGCAGGATTCATGAATGAGAAGTGAGTCAGCAAGATTGTGTGAGGTATTGAGCTTCAGAGTTTTATTGATGTGTGCACTGTTCACAAAGAATCATGAATGATATTGACTTAATCTTGATAATTGATTGAATTGCATGTGTATGTCATATGATCAAGGCCATGTTTAGAAAGCTCTTACTTAGCCAAATTTTCACCCAAAGGATTTTAAATGATATACCCTTTTTGAACCTTGACCTTAAACAATATGAAAACCCATATTTGAATTGATTTACCTTGAGTTAGGGTTGAGAATAATTATATGTGATTAAAAGGTTCAAGTTTGGGGTTGAATGGGGAAGATGAAAGGCAAAAGAAAAGAAAAGCATTGAGTTCCAAAGAATGAAAATGAAAAATGCATGTGAAAGGAAAAGGAAAGAAGAAAAGAGAAAAAACATGTAAAGAAGAACTCAATGTAAAATGAAAAGGGAAAGAGTTGGGAATGAGTGAGATTGGTTAAAAAGAGAGTGTAATTGAACTGTTAAATAATGATTTAAACTCTCTTAACTCAAGGATTTTGTATTCCAGAAAGACCAATTTTTCTTGATAACTTAGCCACATTACAAGCCTTGGAAAAAGTCCTTGTGATGGCATTTGCATGTGAGGATTTTGATTGTTTTAGATGAATGGCAATATTGTTTTATGTGACATGTGAACAGTAGAGAGTAGAGTGACCTCCTAAACACTTGAGTGATTGAATGAAACACTTGCTTGGTGAGAATTCTTAAATCCATTTATTTTCATACTTAAATTTGATATTAAAACACACCCTTTATGGCTTAGAATTAGCTTGAAATCATGCATTCTTATTAAGTTAGAGAATACGAGAGTCAAAGATGGTTTTCTTGGTTTTATGCTTGGTTTCCCTTGATTTTATAGGTTTTTCGAATGAATTGGAAGAAAGGTTGAAGTATCAAATGGTTTGAGTGTTGAAAAGTCAATCAGTCAACCAGAAAAGTCAATCAATCAACCAGAAAAGTTGACCAGTCAACCAGAAAAGTTGTCCAAACCGCTGAGCGGTGAAAATGGGCGCTGAGCGGTCAGTTTTTGGCGTTGAGCGGCAGTTTTGGGCACTGAGCGGTCCTGCGATTAAGGGGAAACCGCTGAGCGGTGAAATTGGGGCCCGAGTGGTTGTCAGTTTTTATGTTGTGGATTCTGTAATCTTTCTGTTATCTTTTTGGCTTATAAATAGCCCCAGTGCGAATTAGAAAGGGATTCTTTTGGTAGAAAGAACGTCCAAAGTCATTCCACACACCTTGGAGGAGATTTCTTGGATGCTTAGGCTCCTTCTTATCAAATCTAGGGTTTGCTTTTTCCATTCTTTCATTATTTTCATCTAGTTTCACCATGTCAATAGTGAACTAAACCCTTTGTTGTTGGAGAACAATGTAATCTTTTGAAACTCTCAATATATTGAAATTCTTATTTATTTCATATGCTTGTCATATACTTGCTTATCAATTGTTTAACTCATTCAATAAATATTGTTTGTCTTTACCGATATGGGGACGTACGGTAATGTCATGAACTGGTGAGAAATTCCTTGATCATGTGCTATTGCCTAGGGATAGGGATAGGACGTTCAATTGTATTTGCTTCAGCTCGCATTGCATTATTAGTTACTAGGGGAGGCTAGGGATAACAAGCCGGTAATTAGTAATAGGCTCTTTTCACAAAGGAATTGGGCTAAGGGTAATTCAGAAAGTTTGCATGACAATTAGATAAACAAGTGAATTAAATAAGAAGAGTAGATATATGAGAGTGGATAAGATGAAATTGTAAACCCCAACAACACCATTCATCCATAGTTCTCAAAACCAATTGAGTCAATTGCATTGCATATTTATTTTTGTTCTTTCCATACAACCACCAATATTATTCTTTTCTCAAGTTTTACAAGATTAGGTTACATGAAAGTTAAGGCCTAAGAGTCCTTTGGGAAAACGATACTCGGACTTACCCTTTATATTACTTGATAACGATCTGGTACACTTGCCAGGGACCTAACAGAGGGTTTACAATTTTATCAATTTCGCTCCCTCTTACCTACTCCTCTTGTTTAATGTGCTTGATTAACTAATTATCATGCAAACTTTCTTAGCCTACCCTTAACCCGATCCCTCGGTGAAAAGAGCCTATTATTAATTACTGGCTTGCTATCGCTAGCCTCCCCTAACAATTAATAACGCTTTAAGAACAGAAGCAAAACAATTGATTGTCCTACCCCCTATCCCTAGTTGAGTACGGCTTAACCAAGGAATTTCTCACCAGTTAATGACAGTATTGTACGTTGATGAAGGTTGAAAAACAGTTATTTTCATATGTCATTTTAGACCAAATTACTCCCTTTACTACTTAGAATGAGCTTAGAATCAAGCAAAACTCAATAAATGAGTCTGTAGAGAGTAAAAAGCTGTTTTTAGTGATATTATGCTTGTTTTGCATTGTTTTGCAGCTATTTTGAGAAAGTGAAGAATGAAGTTGAAGATAAAGGTCGTAGACTCAAGAAAAGAGAAGAAAATTGAAGAATTGAAGAGTCGACGCACTACCCGGCGGCAAATTCCACCGTTGGGCGGTCCAGGACGACGAGTAGGCACCTAGCGTTGGCGTTGGGCGGATTTGTGATTAGAGGCAAACCGCCGGGCGGTAGACCCCTACCGTCGGGCGATAGTGCGATTTGTGGGAAACCGCCGGGCGCCACACTTGTTCCGCCGGGCGGTTGCCTACTGGGCTTGGGCCTGTTTTCTGTTGCGCTCCTCACCTACAAATAGCCCTATTGCGAGTTTAGATGCATTTTTTTTGACATATGGGGGCGGCCAGACCTAATTTCACTCTCTGGAGAGGATCTCTTGGATGCTTAGGCTCCTTTTCATCTTTTCTAGGGTTTGCTTTTACATTCTTCATCCATTTTTCATCTAGTTTCACCATGAAAATGGTGAACTAAACCCTATTGTTGTTGGGGGAAACAATGTAATCTTTTGATACTCTCTTTTGTTGCAACTTTTGTTTATTTATATGGTTTCCATATGCTTTGATTGTTAATTGTTGGGTTCTCATCTGTGCTTAATGCTTTTATCGTTGAACTCATTCGATAATTGTTGTTTGTCTTTATTGATACGGGGACGTACAATAATGTCATGAACTGGTGAGTAATTCCTTGATTATGCAATACCACCTAGGGATAGGGGTAGGACGATCAATTGCTTTTAACTTCTGCTCTATAATGCTTTATGTATTGCTAGAGGAGGCTACGGATAGCAAGCCAGTAATTAGTAATAGGCTCTTTTCACCGAAAGATCGGGTTAAGGGTAGGCTAAGAAAGTTGCACGACAATTAATCAATTAAGCTAATAATTCAAGAGGAGTAGATAAGAGAGAGCGGATAAGATGAAATTGTAAACCCCAACAACTCCATTCATCCATTGTTTTCTTCTTGTGAATGAATCAATCTCTTTTACATGTTTATATTTTATTCGCACATCCAATTAATTAATTCTTATTTTAAAGTCTTACTATTTTAATTCACACGAACGATAAGGCCTTTCGAGTCTCTTGGGAAAACGATACTTGGACTTACCATTTATTATTACTTGATACGATTTGGTACGCTTGCCAATCCGTTAACATACGTCCCCGTATCAATAAAGACAAACAACAGTTATCGAATGAGTTAAACGATAAAAACTTTAAGCACATATGAGAACCCAATAATTGATATTCAACGCATATGACAAACATATAATTAAACAAGAGCTTCAATAAAAGAGAGTTTCAAAAGATTACATTGTTTCCCCCAACAACAAGAAGGGTTTAGTTCACCATTGTCATGGTGAACCTAGATGAAATATGACGAAGAAATGGAAAAGCAAACCCTAGAAAAGACGAAAAGGAGCCTAAGCATCCAAGAGATCCTCTCCAAGGAGTGAAAAGTAGGTCTGGCCGCCATCTTCTGTCAAAAGAATGCATCTCCAATCGCAATAGGGCTATTTATAGCTGAGGAGCGTCACAAAAAACAGGCCCAAGCCCAACAGACAACCGCCCGGCGCCATACTTGTGCCGCCCGACGGTTTGCCCATAATCGTGCTACGGCCCGGCGGTTTGCCTCTAATCGCAAATCCGCCCAGCGTCCACGCCTGGTGCCAACTCCTCGCACTGGATCGCCCAGCGGTGTATTTTGCCGCTGGGCGGTTCTTCGACTCTTCTTTTCTTCAGTTTTCTTGCTCTGTTCTGAGTCTAAGACCTTCATCTTCAATCCCAATCTTCACTTTCATCAAAATCACTGCAAAGCAATGCAAAACAAGCATAATATCGCTAAAAACAACTTTTGACTCTCAACTGACTCATTTATTGAGTTTTGCATGATTCTTCTAAGCCTTAAAGGGTGTAATTTGGTCTAAATTGACATGAAAATAACTGTTTTTCAACCGTTATCACAACCCCAAACTTAGAACTTTGCTTGTCCTCAAGCAAACAAAACAAAACTTGGCTTTCTACTATTTCATCCAATGGTTCAACATTTCTAAAATACATGACAAGAACTACTTAATTTCAAATCTTCAGTAAAATCAACTCAAGATGCATACATGTTTTCAATTCACAAGTTACTCAACAGATGTTACACATTATGAATGACCAATCCACTAAGCAAAGATGCAATCATGAAATTTAGAAATTCTCACCAGGCAAGTGTTTCACTCAATCACTCAAGTGTTTAGGGTGACACTCCAACTCTCTCTCATTCAGAAGTCACATGAAATAAAATTGTCATTCATCTCAAACAATCAAAATCCTCACATGCAAATGCCATCAAAAGGACTTTTCCAAGGCTTGTAATGAGGCTGGGTTACAAGAAAAATTGGTTTTTCTAGAATGCAAAATCCTTGAGTTAAGAGAGCAATCATAATGTTCAAACTTTAAACATAACTCTCTTCCTCACCAATCTCACTTATTCCCAACTTTTTCCCTTTTTCTTTTTGCATTGAGCTCTCTTTCATGCTTTTTCTTTTCTTTTTCTCATGCATTTTTCTTTCTCAACATTTGAGCTCAATGCTTTCAATTGCCTTTCAATTTCCCCATGCAACCCCAAACTTGAACCTTTTCATCGCATACAATTAAGCTCATCCCAACTCAAGGTAAAGAATTTCAAGACAAGGGTTCACATCCTGTTTAAGGCTAAGGTTCAAAAAGGGTATAATAATTTCAAGCACTTTGGCTGAAAATTTGGCTAAAGAAAGGTTCTCAAAAATGGCCTTGATCATATGACATTCACATGCAATTCAATCAATCATCAAGATTTAGGCAATATCACTCATGTTTTCCTGTGAACAACACATGCAACAATAAAAACTCTGGAGCTCAAAACCTCACACACATGCTTTCTCACACAATATTCATTCATACACCCTGCTTAGCATCATAACCACAATCATAATTCATCACCCATTTGTTTCACAGAATATCAACATGCAATGCAGCTTAATTATTATTCACATCAAATAATCATCAAATAGGCTCATCATGCAAATTATTCAGTCAAAAATCTTCAGAAAAAGTATTCAAGCCAAGTACACACTAAAAATAAAATGCAACCTATTCTAAAACTTTAAATGCAAAAGTAAGAGAGAAAATCTAGGTTGCCTCCTAGTAGCGTTTGTTTAACGTCGCGAGCCTAACCCAAACCTGTTTAGCACTTGTCAGTAAGTGCAATTTCTTCCAACACCCATCAGTAGGTGTACCTTCCTGGTATCCTTCAGTGGATACAAAAAGAATTAGCATCCCTCAGTAGATTCTGCCCAAAAATTGTTCAAAAATTCAAGAAATTACAAGTTCAACAAATAAATATCCTAAACTAAAAATAAAAGAAATTTTTTTACAACAATTGGGATGACCCCAACAAACACCCATCAGTAGGTGTTGAAATTCTTCTCGCTTGATATTCTTTTCTTTTTCTTCTACCTGCTAAACCTTTTCAAAAAGTTGAGGACACCAAGCACATATCTCCATGCATCAATCATAGGAACTTTAATCTCCAATTTCTTGAAGATCTCCATAAAGCACTTAAATTTCCTCTCTCTCCTATGATATTTCTTTTGATGAGGAAGAGGTTCTGCATATAATCTTTTCTTTTTACCTCTCTTCCTCTTCTTCTCACTCTTCTTCTCCCTCAACTTTCTCTTTTTATTTTCTCTTACTTTTTTCTTTCTTTTCTCACCTTTTTTTCTTTTTTTCTTTTCTTTCAACCACTTCTCTTTCCTTATCATCATTTTTATCTCCCTCACTCAACTTTTCTGCTTCTTCTTCCTCTTCATCTTTCTCTATCTTTTGCTTCTCCATCTCTATTTTTTTTCATCAACAACCTTATCACTTTCAGAGATAGTGGCTTGACATTCCTCATTAGGGTTAACTTTAGTATTAACCCAAATAATACCTAAAGACTTCAACACACAAGAGATTTGTTCCAGTTGTAAACGTTCTCGAGCTTCTCCTAACGTTTCTCTTGCTAAAGAGGATTGTTGCTTAACATCTTGCCCAATCTGGCTTTGACCCATGTATGAGTGAGATTCCCACCAGTGGTTGAAATTATTTTAGTAGGATTGTGTGCCCATATAATCAAATTCTTGTCCGTATTGCACTCTGCAAACGTTAGGAACAAAACTTTAGAAAACATTTATTAGAACAAAAATAAAATCAAACATAAAACCAAGTCAAATTCAATCAATTCCACTACTCGAAAAAGTAAACCTCGAGTCCCCGGCAACGGTGCCAAAAACTTGTTGACTCACTAGCAAGCGTACCAGATCGTTCAAGTAATATAATCAGTAAATCCCGATATCATTCTTCCCAAGAGACTCGAAAGGCCTTATCGTTCGTCTGAATCAAAATCGTAAGACTTGTAGAGAAAAATAATTGTTGTGAATGCAAAGACATAAAATAAACATGCAATATGGTTGATTCAATTGACGAAAAAGACTATGGATGAATGGAGTTGTTAGGGGTTTACAATTTTATCAATTTCGCTCCCTCTTATCTACTCCTCTTGTTTAATATGTTGATTAACTAATTATCATGCAAACTTTCTTAGCCTACCCTTAACCCGATCCCTCGGCGAAAAGAGCCTATTATTAATTACTGGCTTGCTATCCCTAGCCTCCCCTAGCAATTAATAACGCTTTAAGAACAGAAGCAAAAACAATTGATTGTCCTACCCCCTATCCATTGGTGAGTACGGCTTAACCAAGGAATTTCTCACCAGTTCATGATAGTACTGTACGTCCCCGTATCAATAACGACAAACAACAGTTATCGAATGAGTTAAACAATAAAAGCTTTAAGCGCAGATGAGAACCCAATAATTGATAATCAACGCATATGACAAACATATAATTAAACAACAGTTTCAATAAAAGAGAGTTTCAAAAGATTACATTGTTTCCCCCAACAACAAGAAGGGTTTAGTTCACCATTGTCACGGTGAACCTAGATGAAATATGATGAAGAAATGGAAAAGCAAACCCTAGAAAAGATGAAAAGGAGCCTAAGCATCCAAGAGATCCTCTCCAAGGAGTGAAAAGTAGGTCTGGCCGCCCTCTTCTCTCAAAAGAATGCATCTCCAATCGCAATAGGGCTATTTATAGCTGAGGAGAGTCACAGAAAACAGGCCCACGCCCAGCAGACAACCGCCCGGCGCCACACTTTTGTCACCCGGCGGTTTGCCCATAATCGCGCTACCACCCGGCGGTGAGGGGTTGCTGCCCGGCGGTTTGCCTCTAATCGCAAATCCGCCCAGCGTCCATGCCTGGTGCCAACTCCTCGCACTAGATTGCCCAACGGTGTATTTTGCCGCTGGGCGGTTCTTAGACTCTTCTTTTCTTCAATTTTCTTCCTCTGTTCTGAGTCTAAGACCTTCATCTTCAATCCCAATCTTCACTTTCATCAAAATCACTGCAAAACAATGCAAAACAAGCATAATATCGCTAAAAACAGCTTTTGACTCTCAACTGACTCATTTATTGAGTTTTGCATGATTCTAAGCTCATTCTAAGTCTTAAAGGGTGTAATTTGGTCTAAATTGACATATGAAAATAACTGTTTTTCAACCGTTATCATCTTCCACTGCCAAAAGATTACCCTAAGGGTCGCACTGGGCTATTTATAACACATAAAAGTAATAGAATTTCGGCCCAGGCCCATCATTTAGGCGCTCAGCACTCATTTGACCGCTCAGCGGTAGACTCCACAATCGCAGGACGCTCAACGGTGGATCTGTTATGAAACAGGTAGGCTTCTTTTATACACCAAGAGGGGGGGGTGAATTGGTGTTGTTTCAAAATTAAAATCTTTTCGCAATCTTGGTATGAAAAAATTCATGCTTTCGATCTTTCCTTGAAATGCAAGTTATTGAAAATGTAATGCAGCGGAAAAACGCAGTTGACTGCCTAGCAGATATAGTTGACTGGAAATTAAAGAGTGTAGGGATCAGAAAATTCAAACACTGTGTTTATACTGGTTCGGCCAACAATGCCTACATCCAGTGTCCTTACAACCCAGGAAGCAAATGCACTATAATGGTTGCGTTTTTACAGCAAGGAATTTATAGAAGCACCACGCAAAAATATAAATCTCCTCTCTAACCCAAAACCAAATATAGCTGCACACACAAAACAAGAATTGCAACAAGAATCCCCTCTCCTACAATCTGCACCTACGTCGAACAATCCTCAACGTGTCACCAACACTCTTTACCGGGGGCCAAGCCTGTCACAACAAACTTCATAGGTTTCCAAGCCTTCAGTCAAAAACCAACATTTTTTCGCAGGATGCCAAGCCTATCAAGATCAACCCAGAAGCACCTCTCTATGCAGATATTGATCAAACAGTGAGAACGATGACTTCTCCTTCTGAATTTCTCTCAAGCAAGATCACCACCGTCTTCTTGGAGAATTCTTGGAGCTTCTAACGAATTCAATCTGAAACAAGAAAGTGAAAATGTTAAATCACAAAAGTCACTGAACAATTTGTTTTCTGTCTATTTATAGTTTTTTGTTTGATCAGATTGATTCATTGTCGAATATTCTACTAATGGAGTCGACTATATTAAAACAGTTATAACAGACAGTCAACAAAAAGGCTCCTCAATCAACAAAATCAAGACTCATTTATTACAGTTGACCACATCATACAGTTTTAACTAACTTTTGAAAATATAGCCGTTGGAGCTGGTAGGCTTGACAGAATTTCAAACAGAACAGTAACACGGTCGAATATGCTTGTCGCAACTGGGATCGCGAAGGGACGGCGAACCGAAAAACAAACGAGTTTTGGAAAATATTTTGGGAGTCGCCACCATAATTTATTATGGAAAAACCCTAAAATAAAACCATGGTCTACGAAAAATAGATTTTTAAGTTCGGGAATCGATTACGCGTAAGGAAGGTATTAGCACCCTATTGCGCCTTCCCAGAGGCAGTACCTTTAATTAAATGTATAAAATTAACGTGGTTTTCCAAAATAAATAATTTTCCCCAAAAAAATAAAAATGAAATTAAACTAATATAAAATTATTAGGAAATAAAAAATATTTTTTGTTTTATGAACCCGACAAGGATTGACCTTGGTCCTACGTACATCCATTAATGGACAATCAGGGATCATGTAGTTCTTTATCTAGAAAAAGGTTTGTGAGTTTGTTTAAAAAAACATGGATTGATTTATATTTTTGAAAAGCCCGGAAATAAGGGATCACGTAATTTTGATAAAAAGAATTAATTTAACAGAAATTAACCTTTTTTTGGTTTTAAATAGTTTTGTATTTTTTTTATATTTTAAGAAAAAAAAAGAAGAACAAACCGTCCATAGTCCAACGCGTACTTAAATTCAAGAAAATTAGGATTTTTAAGAAAACATTATCTGCGCGTAAAATAAAAAATCTTTGGAAGAAAACTTCAAAGTATAATAAAANGAGAAAAAAGAGTGTAGAGGNGACATACCTTTTTAGCTTCTGGAACTTCCTTAGTGCTTTCTTAGGTGGTTGTTGTTGACAGAACCCTTAGGTGTGAGAACCTATTTTTCTCTATACTCTTTCTTTCAATTTCTATTATCTCTAGGTCTTTTTCTCTATTTCTCCAGTCCCTTTTTCCTTCCACAGAGTGTGTATTTATAGGCACATATTGTAATATTATGACAATCTTGTCTTAATTGAGAATTAATTGACAATGGACAAAATAGGGAAAGAAGTGGTCTTGATTGCAAGAAAAATAAAT
>NC_028356.1:23254788-23260292 GCF_000741045.1 Vigna radiata var. radiata
TAAAGTGACGTGTCCTGCATTAAGGAAGATTATTTTATTATTTTCTTTTTCCTTTTTTTCTTTGCCCAACATTCATTATTATTCTCATATTCTTTAATTTTGATTATTTATTTCTCCGGACAAAATTAGGTGTTGACAACTGCCCCTCTTTATTTAGATTTTGCTAGATAACATGAACTTTGGAGTTTTTTGTGTTATCATAGTAAAAGCTAAATAAAGATAAAGACACTAATTTCGTTTAGGTCCAAAGAGATGGAAAAAGATTACCTCGAAGCGTACCTGGTAGAGAGTGTAGCAACCTTGTGGATTCTGCTGAAGAGCTGTGACACCTGGGGAGGGTGTGTCGTACTATATGAACTCTGCTGAATATATTTTTTTTCTTGGTGCCAGGATGAAAACTGGGCTTTGGTGCCAGGATGGAAATTGGGCTTTTTTTTTTTAGAGGCGCAAGAACCTTATAAACCTGGAGAGGTGTAAAGACCTCGTAAACCTGGAGAGGCACAAAAACCTCGTAAACCTGGAGAGGCGCAAAACCTCGTAAACTTGGTGAACCTAGAGAGGCGCAAAAGCCTTGTAAATTTGGAGAGGCGCAAAACCTCGTAAACCTGGAGAGGTGCAAAAGCCTCGTAAACTTGGGGAACCTGGAGAGGCGCAAAAGCCTTGTAAACCTGGAGAGGCGCAAAACCTCGTAAACCTGGTGAACCTGGAGAGGCGTAAAAGCCTCGTAAACCTGGGGAACCTAGAGAGGCACAAAAGCCTTGTAAACATGGAGAGGCGCAAAACCTCATAAACTTGGTGAACCTGGAGAGGCGCAAAAGTCTTGTAAACCTGGAGAACCTGGAGAGGCGCAAAAAACCTCGTAAACCTGGAGAGGCTTAAAACCTCGTAAACCTGGAGAGGCGCAAAACCTCGTAAACCTGGTGAACCTGGTAAATTTGGAGATGTTGAGATATCCTGGCGTTGTAGTATATATTTTGAATTGATCTTCTTATAGCTCTGAACTTTGAATTTTGTTGATACACTGATGTTCGGGCGAGAATTCGCGTGAGACCTTGTTCACCCCCTTTTCGAAAATTTTGAATTTTTCCGCTGATGTACTTTCATTGAACTGATCACAAATTCCTGTTGAATGGTTGCGATGCATGGTGTGCCATGCTTTTCTTATGATGATGCATGCACAAAGCATGAATGTATGAATGAAAATTCATGTGAGACCCAAATATTTTATCATATTTCCGGTTTCAATTTAATTGATTCCACGACATCCTTTAAGAACAAACTCGCGCCCAGTGAATCTGCCTGTGATGCTCAATATTTTTGGGAGGCATTTTGAAAATTAAGAGCGACCTTATGAAAGAGATAAAAAAGATTCATAATACAATATTATTAATTCCAATGCATAGGATTTTTTTGACTGCGTCAGAATTAACTAGCAAAGATAACTTTTCTTCATTCTTTCTTTTGAGAATAAGTGCCCCACCACCAAATGCCTTCTTTACCACATATGGGCCTTCATAACTTGGAGTTTACTTGCCCCTGTGACCTTTTTGTATTGGCAAAATCTTTCTTAGGACCAATTCTCCTTCTCGGGATTCTTTAGAGCGTATTTTCTTGCCNAATGCCCTCTTCATTCTTTGTTGGTATAAATGTTTGTGGCATGTCGTGGTCAATCTTCTTCCTCAATGAGATTAGGTTGATCGACTCGGGTTTGAACTCAATATGCTTCTTCTGACTGGGTTTCCATTAATACTCGTAGGGATGGGATTTCTACCTCTAAGGGTAGTACTGCTTTCATTCCATATACCAAAGAAAAAGGTGTTGCCTCAGCCGACGTGTGTGTCGTTGTGCAGTAACCGTGTAAAGTGAAGTTACAATCCTCTTGACATTTTTTTTATTAGCAGCTTTGACTGCCCCATGCATCTTTGGACGACGATGTGAAGTATGATTGTCAACATGCATTTGTTCATCATCGTCGTTCTTTGGTAGATACTTGCTACCCATTGGGGGTATTCTGCCCCAGCTAAGAATCTCGCATCGAATTGCTTTCCTACTTCATCTTTTGATCCAAAGACATTCTGGCTTGAGTGGTAACTTATGTTGAACTTTTCTTTCGTGCTGGTGCCGACTTTTACCTCTTCTCTCTCGCCCTCCTATATTAAAGATTTCAACCTTTTCCTGATGGGGTTTTATTTCTTTAGAATCTTACTTCACAAATCTCATTAACTCTAGAGAGGGTTCTCATAATACTTGCTGGAGAGGTGCACGAGTAGCTTAATCGAAATTAATTTTCACCCAAGTTCAAAATCGAAATAGCCAAACCCATTCGTTGTTGTCTGTAGGTTCTTTCCAGCTACTTCAAATTTGCAATATATTCAGCATATTATCTATGCGGACACAAATTATGCTAATTTTGTCCTTGAACAAATTTCATCCTCATACAAAGATCTTGTTGCTCTTTTCGCATGGCCAACTATGAAAACTTCAAAAGAGAATATTAGAAGGTCTATTCATTCATTCTCTCTTCAAACACGAGGTCACTCAATGTTAAAGACTCATTCCGGAAGCTTTAAACAATGCTAACATGCATTTCCCTACCATCCATTGTAAATATCTCATTCACTTTGAGAGCGTTTATGTTTGCCTCTGCAAGCTGTAAAACCTTAGGATTGGGTTGGTTGTCAAATCTTAAAGAGGTAACATCAGACTTTCCATCCTTAAAACTTGGTGGAACTGGTCCATGAGTTACTTCATAGTATAAATTGTAGTCTTTCAAATCTTTGAGTTCATCGTCATAAAGCTGAGTTGACCAGTGTAATTTCTTTACCTTTGAAGTTTCATAACCAATTTACAAGTAATCGCTTCAAACACAATTCCAGCCTAAACATCTGAACCAAATCCTCATCAAATTTCACATGTGAAGTGATTGAATAAAATGTAAATACTGGAATTCCACCACCATCTCTAGCATCTCCAAAGTCACTCTGGTCATGTCCTCTGGGAGAGATGGGATCTTCTTGCAGACGAAGAAAAGATCCGTCAATTGTGACCATTGGTTCCTTAAATTTCTTTGCGCTTGAGGCCTCCACAGTCTGAGCGCTGATGATGGTAATGGTAATGGTGTTTGATACTTTGAATCAGAGGTTATTGTAGGAGTTGATGGTTCTGAGTCTAGGGTTTCATTGCTGAGTAGAAGACCAATATAGAAAGACCTGGCTAACTTGAACCTATATGCATGTTGATCTTTTTTGTATTTTTGAAGAGGTTTGATAACCATTCATAAAGTATCTTATTGACGAAGATATTCATGATAGTTAATTATGCAGATAGTGATTTTTTTTTATGATGAAAAAATTATGCAAATGAGTATTTTGAAATTCTTTAACCTTTGATTGATTTTGTTTTACTTCATTTTTGAGGAGTTATCTTGTTTTCTTTGAAATCATCAAATTCATGTACGTCTTACATTTTTGAAAAAACAATGGGTGCCAAAAAAATATTCTAAAGTTGGATATTCAAAACAATGCTTGGCATTTTCTTTTGACATTGATATGTGCATGCTTGAATTCACAGAAAAGTTGAAAGTGGTAAAGATTTAAAAGGATTTAAAGGAAACTGGGACAACCACGTTGGCGTGCAATATGTGAATATCAATATGAGATACAATACACCAAAAAGATGTTGGTGTTTGGTAAAATGAGTATGGAGATATGGATCCATGAATGTCAAAGCTGCCCTAGTTTTTAAGCATGGGTTGTGTTCAGGATAGGGAACGGGTAAGGAAGGAATTTATTGAAAAAGGATTGCCCCAATTGGTTTGATTTTCTTTTGCATGCTTTTGGCTAGTTAGGGAGTTCCTAAATAGCACAAGCAAGAATAACTTTGGCAAGATCAATATGCTCTAGTTCGTGGATAGTATTAGTGTTTGTTAGAGCCAAACTTTTTTCTTTTGGGGGAAGGCTAGAGGATGAGTGTTTTCAAGCAATGCACACATACATATCTCAACAAAAATACTATCAAATAAAAAAATGATAAAAAAACGAAAGATAATAATTTACTCAAAATGTAATGATTTCCCTTTCTATGTTTTTTTTTTTGCGAGATGAAAATGAAAAAAACTTTTTGAGAAATATTTTTTTTATATCTTCCTGTTATCGCATTCATTTGTTTTTTTTTCAAGAAATTGAATTTGAAGAAAACTATTAAATGGGCTAAAAAAATGCTTGTCACAAAAAATGAAAATCTTCAAAAATTAAGTTTGTCACTTTCACTTTTTCCTTGTGTTTTGAAAAAAAAAATTATGACATGATGTCAACCTGACTTGTTCAAGAACCTCTTACATAAGTTGCCCCTGATTTTTTTTTGTTTTTTTTTTGCTAAAAAGAATGCTTGCGATCACTTTAAGATTATGCCCCTTGAAAATTGATTTTTTTTTTTTGGATAAAAAGGATGATGGAAAATGATGAAGAAGAAAACTATTTTCACAATTTCGAGTCATAAATGCTTCAAGAAAAAAGAAAAAAGTTTTATTAATTCAATTGACAAAAAAAATGTTTATTTTGCCTTATTTATTTATTCATTAAAGCATGACATTTTTGTTTTTGTTTTTTTATATAAAAAAACATGACACGTTTATTGTTATGTAAAAAGAAAATTAGGGAAAATGATAAAAATGTTGCTAATGCATATGATACATGAAAACATATACGCCAAATAATGATTAAAAGCCAACATGTTTTATGCTTTTAAGGTAGGTCCAATGTCCTAAGGTCTAAGCGTCATATATGCAATCTCACTGGGATGGCTCCCTAAACCTAAAATTAAGGCCACCAGAGCTATGGTCCTTTTCACAGCTTTTCCACACCAGTTGGACGCAACTAGGTGTGAAATTGCATGTAAAGAGAACAGCCATTGGCTGGGGTTTTCACGATAGCCAAACTGGAGATAGTCCAGACGTGACACCCTATATGATATGTACAATAATAATAATGAGAATAATAATAATGAGAATAAAAGCATATAAATAAATTAAAAAAAAAATAAAGACAATCATACATATAAATAAAGGGGAAATAAAATAAAATAAAACAAAATAAAAGAAGAATAAAATAAAGAAAAACCACAACAATTTTTCACATTTAATTAAGAAGGCCTGATTCTCTAGAGTCCTCAGTGGAGTCGCCGGTTGTCGCAACCGGGATCGCGAAGGGACGACGAACCGAAAAACAAATGGGTTTTGGAAAATATTTTGGGAGTCGCCACCATAATTTATTATGGAAAAACAATGGAAAAACCCTAAAATAAAAGCATGCTCTACGAAAAACAGATTTTTAAGTTCGGGAATCGATTACGCGTAAGGAAGATATTAGCACCCTATTACGCCTGCCCAGAGGCAGTACCTTTAATTAAATGTATAAAATTAACGTGGTTTTCCAAAATAAATAATTTTCCCCAAAAAAATAAAAATGAAATTAAACTAAAATAAAATTATTAGGAAACAAAAAATA
>NC_028356.1:23261002-23264227 GCF_000741045.1 Vigna radiata var. radiata
AAGACATTGATTGTAATTATTGTCAGACAATATAATTCAAATTATTACCATATTAAACTAATATTTCAAAAACATTCTAAAGTGACGTGTCCTGCATTAAGGAAGATAATATTATTATTTTCTTTTTCCTTTTTTTCTTTGCCCAACATTCATTATTATTCTCTTATTCTTTAATTTTGATTATTTATTTCTCCGGACGAAATTAGGTATTGACAATGCTTATCACAATGTCGACTGACACATGAAAAATCACTTTGAAATTCTTTTCATCTCAAAATCTCACACAACACGTGTTCGCAAAATCTATACAAACATTTTAGCATAGTCGAATTCATCAACAATGTATTCGACTGGACTATAACTTTGTCACAACACATATAAGTTCAAAAGGTGCCTGTTATCTTTTCTTTTAGAAATGTGTAATGATTAAAAACATTTTATCTCACATTTCAATACAAGCATGTTCCACAAATATAACACTCAATCAATCATAGGAACATACAATGTAATTCAATCAAAACATGTTCAACAAAAACATTGTTCAGTCTCGTTAGTTATATCTACTGAACATGTAATACTGGAACTTATGCACTTTTATTAAACATGAGTTGTCATCATCAAAAACCAGTTTGATATAGAGTTTGTGTTGTCAACAATCTCAACAGGATCATGGCGCTCAACAGTGAGTTTCAGAATCGCAGGACGCTCAGTGTCATCGCTTAGGCGTAAAACAGTGGCTTCGTCCTCAAAGCTGGTGCTCAACGCTGGAATTGGCACTGAGCGGTGGACCTTACTCTTCTTTTATATCTTTTCTCATCCTTTCTTGAGTCTAAGTCCTCCCTTCTTCACTTTCATCCTTTAATTCTCATCAAATCCTGCTAAAACAATGTAAAACCAAGCATAATATCTCTAAAAACCACTTTTAACTCTCTTGACCCAAACTAAAATGTTTTGCATGATTCTAAGCTCATTCTAAGCAATAAAGGTTGTGTTTTGGTATCAAATTTAAGTATAAAAATAACGGTTTTTAGACCGTTATCAAGCATCTTCAATCTTTTCGGCTTAATCTTGGACACGAAGGCAACATTCATGCAAAATTGATTTAGTTGTCGTATTGTGGTCATACCTCTTGAAATATCACCAATTATGTTATCAGTAGAAACATTTTTGGGCAATTTTCATTCCTTAATCAATTCTGTTCTGGGGGAGTCGATTATCTCTTCAGAATTTTCTTTTTCCGGTGTAACTTCAAATTCTTCCTCCTCACCAGCGAAGTTCTTTGCTTTAGTGGATTTTCTGTTGTGTTCAGGATTGATAGTAGTCTCAATATACTCATCAAATGCCACATGAACTGATTGTTCAACACCCATTGTTCTTTTATTGTAAACACGATACGCTTTGTTGGTTAGAGAGTATCCTGTGAAGATTGCTTCATCAGCCTTGGAATCAAACTTGCCAAGATTTTCCTTTCCATTGTTTAGCACAAAAAATTTGCTCCCAAAGACTCTAAGATGAGAGATATTCGGCTTTCTTCCTTTCAACAGCTCATAAGGAGTTAACTTTAGTATTTATCTAATGACTGTTCTGTTTAGCACATAGCACGTTGTACTAATTGCATGTGCCCAAAAATATTTAGGCATATTCCTCTCATTTGGCATTGTTCTAGCAAGGTCTTCTAGAGCCTTATTTTTTCTTTCAACCACTCCATTTTGCTGAGGAGTTCTAGGTGCAGAGAAGTTGTCTGATATTCCCATTTCAGCAAGGTAGTCATCAAATGCTTCGTTCTGAAATTCTCTCTCGTGGTCACTTCTAATCAATTTAATCCTGAGGTCCATCTCATTTTGAATAACAGCAATGAACCTCTTGAACGCTTTAAGTGTGTCACCCTTTGCAACAATGAAGAATGTCCATGTATACCGGGAATACTCATCAACTATAACAAGTCCATAAGAGTTTCCACCAAGGCTTTTCACTCTTGAAGGTCTAAATAAGTCCATGTGCAGTAGCTGTAGAGGTCTTGAAGTTGACATTTCTCTTTTGTTCTTGAAGGATTGTCTTGTTTGTTTTCCCTTTTGACACGCATCAAATAATCTCTCAGAAGCATAATGAATGTTGGGAAGGCCAATCACTAGATACTTTTGATACAAGCTTGTTCAATTGACTCATGTTGATGTGAGCAAGTCTCTTATGCCATAGCCACGCATCATCTTCTTTAGTCATCAAACAAACTACTAACTTGAATGACGTCTCCTTGAAGTCGATTACATAAATGTTGTTAAGCCTTTTTCCCACAAGTAACAATTCGTCTGTTGACCCATTGCCAATCAAACAATATTTAGGCTCAAAGGTAATCTTTAAACCTCTGTCACATAGTTGACTGATACCGAGTAGATTGTGCTTTAACCCTTCAACAGGAAGAACATTTTTAATTTCATAAGATGAAGGAGTTTTGATTTTACCTATACCGATGATCTTCCCTTTATTATTGTCGTCGTATGTAACTGATGAAGATTGAAAAACAGTTATTTTCATATGTCATTTTAGACCAAATTACACCCTTTACTACTTAGAATGAGTTTAGAATCAAGCAAAACTCAATAAATGAGTATGTAGAGAGTCAAAAGCTGTTTTTAGCGATATTATTCTTGTTTTGCATTGTTTTGTAGCTATTTTGAGAAAGTGAAGAATGGAGTTGAAGATAAAGGTCGTAGACTCAAGAAAAGAGAAGAAAATTGAAGAATTGAACATTCGAAGCACCGCCCGGAAACAAATTCCACCGTCGGGCGATCAAGGGCGAGGAGTAGGCACCTGGCGTTTGCGCTGGGCGGATTTGCGATTTGAGGGAAATCGCCGGGCCGTAGACCCCTACCGCCGGGCAGTAGTGCGATTTGTGGGAAATCGCCGGGCGCCAAACTTAAACCGCCGGGCGGTTGTCTGCTGGGCTTGGGCCTGTTTTCTGTTGCACTCCTCACCTATAAATAGCCCTATTGCGAGTTTAGATGTATTCTTTTAACAAAAGGGGGCGGCCAGACCAATATTGACTCTCTGGAGAGGATCTCTTGGATGCTTAGGCTCCTTTTCATCTTTTCTAGGGTTTGCTTTTCCATTCTTCATCCATTTTTCATCTAGATTCACCATTAAAATAGTCAACTAAACCCTATTGTTGTTGGGGGAAACAATGTAATCTTTTGATACTCTCTTTTATTGAAACTCTTGATTATTTAT
>NC_028356.1:23266257-23268546 GCF_000741045.1 Vigna radiata var. radiata
AATTGTTGGGTTCTCATCTGTGCTTAATGCTTTTATCGTCTAACTCATTCGATAACTGTTGTTTGTCTTTATTGATACGGGGACGTACGGTAATTTCATGAACTGGTGAGTAATTCCTTGATTAAGCAATACCACCTAGGGATAGGGGTAGGACGATCAATTGCTTTTAACTTCTGCTCTATAATGTTGTATTAATTGCTAGGGGAGACTAGGGATAGCAAGCCAGTAATTAGTATTAGGCTCTTTTCGCCGAGGGATCGGGTTAAGGGTAGGCTAAGAAAGTTGCATGACAATTAATTAATCATGCTAATAATTCAAGAGGAGTAAATAAGAGAGAGCGGATTAGGTGAAATTGTAAACCCCCAACAACTTCATTCATCCATTGTTTTCTTCTCGTCAATTGAATCAATCTCTTTTGCATGTTTATATTTTATTCGCACATTCAATTAATTAATTTTTATTTTCAAGTCTTACGATTTTGATTCACACGAACGATAAGNCCTTTCGAGTCTCTTGGGAAAACGATACTTGGACTTACCATTTATTATTACTTGATACGATTTGGTACGCTTGCCAATCCGTTAAAAGTAACATGACCAGTGGTTCTATAAGAGATGTTTGAGAATTTTGTAGGATCCCCTGTCATGTGTCTCGAGCATCCACTGTCCAACTACCATGTGGAACTTTTCGTTTCTTGTTTGAGATCTGCCTCTGCTACATTAGACTTTGCCATCATGATCAGATCATCTTCAGTCGTGATCTTCTTGTCATTACCTTGACTCTTTTGTCCAATCTTTTCATTGAGAAATCTTGTGAATTTACTGCAATCAGATTTAATCTTTGCGTTCCAGAGTCAGATTTCCCACCGTAAGTTGCCTTGCCTTGCAAGATTCCTGTTTCAAGAGATTCATAGAACCCATTAGTAATAGAATTTGACTTTCCATTGCAAGTAGCTGTTATCAATTCAAGTTTGTATTCACATATCCTTCTTATTCGAGAAACAGAAGTCATTCCCAAGAGTATAGTTGATTCAGAGAAAATAGAAGTCGACTAGTTTTTCAAATATTTTATGAAAACCAGTTCTGGTGCTAATTGTGGGAAACAGGATGGCTCAGTTTCAACACCAAGAGGGGGGGGTGAATTGGTGATGTTTAAAAATTAGAGTTTTTTCAAAAAAAAATTCACAAAGTATAAACCTTTACAAATTTTCTTGAATTGTAAGGAACAAAAAATTTAGTGCAGCGGAAATACAAAGTTGATTACGTAAACAGTTAAGTCGATTTAATGTAAAAGTGTAAGGATAGAGAAAACAAACATAGAATTTTTATACTGGTTCGGTCTCAATGCCTACATCACGTGTCCTTCCACAATCCGGAAGCAAATGCACTATAATGGTCAAGATTTTTACAGCAAGGTTTTTATAGAGACCTCCATGTCAAAATATAAAAGACCTCTCTAACCCTCTAACCAAAATATAGGCAGCAACACAAAGATCTGCAGCAAGATATCACCTCTTCTGCAATCTTCAATCCACTTTGAACATGTTAGTTCAACCATGTCGTTGTGATCAACAGAATCACGTTTATTTATAGTTTTCTATAAATCAGACGCTCTATAAATCAGACGCTCTTGCAGTCGATTGTGCTACTAATGAAGTCGGCTGTCACCAGACAATTATAATAGTTACATCAATAAGCAGCAGTCATAACAACCAAATTGATTTTGCATTTAATACAATTGACTCTCAATTAATGCTTTAACAGACAATTGAAATATAGTCGTTACAGTAGACAAGCATTAACAAAATTTCAAATCAAATAACTAACAAAGTCAGATCCACTGCATATGTACTCAACTTAGACACTTCAGCTCAGTTTGAAAATCTTTTCAATGCAAAATCACTCAAAGCACTGCTTTTGAAAATTTGTGCAAAGCCACGAGTTTTAATCATTTACTTCATAATGAAGTCAACTTAAAACTTGCAGTTATGCCACACAATATAAGTTCATCAAAGTGCATGTGGTTTTCTTTTCATAAACATATGTAATGCAATCATTTTTAAGCCCCAAGCAAGTGTACCAGATCGTTATCAGGTAATATAATTGGTAAACCCGATATCGTTCTTCCCAAAGGACTCAAAGGCCTAATCTTTCATGTAAACTAATCGCATAAGACTTGAGAAAAGAAAATAGTGTGGGGGTTAAATGCAAAAACAAAATCTAAACATGCAAATGCAAGTGATTCAATTGGCTTTGAAAAACTATGGATGAATGGTGTTGTTGGGGTTTA
>NC_028356.1:23268921-23273992 GCF_000741045.1 Vigna radiata var. radiata
TGATAAATTAGAGTTTCAAAAGATTACATTGTTCCCCAACAACAAAGGGTTTGATTCACCATAACCATGGTGAAACTAGATGAAATATGATGAAAGAAGGGAAGAAATAACCCTAAACTTGGTAGATTGGAGCCTAAGCATCCAAAGAACCTCCTCCAAGGTGTGTGGAATAGCTCTGGACGTTTCTCTCTGCCAAAAGAATCATGTTCTAATTCGCACTGGGGCTATATATAAGCCCAAAAGTATAACAGAAAGATAACAGAAATATTACGGAATCTAGCTAATAAAAACAGACAACCGCCCAGGCGCCTAAATTCACCGCTCAACGGTTTTCCTCTAGCCGCTTTGGCCGCTCAGCGGTTAGTTTTGCCGCTGAGCGGTTTCCCTCTAATCGTTCTGAGCGCTTAGCGGACCATTCTAGCGCTCAGCGGCTCACTTGACCCTTTTTTTCATCATTTTTCTCCTTCTTTCATGGCTCTAAGTCCATCTTACTTCTCTTCCAACTTCAATTCACCTTAAAAACCTGCAAAACAATGTAAAACAAGCATAATATCTCTAAAACCAACTTTTGACTCTCACAAGACACAACTAAGTGTTTTACTTGATTTAAAGCTCATTCTAAGCCATAAAGGGTGTTTTTAATATCAAATTTAAGTATGAAAATAACGGTTTTTAGACCGTTATCACAACCTCAAACTTAGAACTTTGCTTGTCCTCAAGCAAACACAAACAAACTTGGCTTTCCACTTCTTCATCAAATAATTCACACTTTTCAAAACTCCTTTTTCTCATGACAAGTTACTATACAATTCAAATTTCAGTGGAATCCTATAAATATGCATGCATGCTTTCAATCCAATTCAGTTCACATAATCAATCTTTTTCCAACAGATGTCTTTGTTCATGAATGATTAAACAACTAAGCATAGATGTAAACATGGATTTAAAAATTATCACCAAGCAAGTGTTTCACTCAATCACTCAAGTGTTTAGGAGGTCACTCTACTCTCTACTGTTCACATGTGACATAAATCAATATTATCATTCATCTAAAATAATCAACATCTTCACATGCAAATGTCATCACAAGGACTTTTCCAAGGCTTATAATGAGGTTGGGTTAACAAGAAAAATTGGTTTTTCTGGAATACAAAATCCTTGAGTTAAGAGAGTTTAAATTATCATTCAAAGTTCAAGCATACTCTCTTTTTAACCATTCTCATTCATTCCCAACTTCTTCCCTTTTTTCCCTTTTTACATTGAGTTCACTTTACATGCTTTTTCCTTTTCTTCTTTTCTTTTCTTTCCCATGCATTTTTCTTTTTCATTCTTTTGAACTCAGTGCTTTTTCTTTTGCCTTTTATTTTCCCCACACAACCCCAAACTTGAACCTTTTCATCACATACAATTGTTCTCAACCCTAACTCAAGGTAAATCAATTCAAACAAGGGTTTTCATAGTGTAAGGCCAAGGTTCAAAAAGGGTATATCATTTAAAACACATTGGGTGAAAATTTGGCTAAGTAAGGGCTTTCCAAGCATGGCCTTGATCATACGACATATACATGCAATTCAATCAACTATCAAGATTAAGTCAATATCATTCATGATTCTTTGTGAACAGTGCACACATCAATAAAAACTCTGAAGCTCAATACCTCACACAATCATGCTGACTCACTTCTCATTCATGAATCTTGCTTAGCATCAAAATCACAATCATAAATCACTTACTCATCTGTTCACATAGTTAGTGAAACATTAACCTGGATATCAGCATTTACACATTCTCAATCATCATCCACAATCAATCATCAGTAGTAGATAACTCATCATGCAATAAAATTTGAACCATAATTAGAATCAGTGTACAAGCCAAGCATAGACACAAACATAAAACTTAACCTATACTACTAATTCAAAGTGCAAAGAGGAAAGAAAGATAAAACCTGGGTTGCCTCCCAAGAGTGCTTGTTTAACGTCACGAGCTTGACCCAAACCTGTTTAGCACTCATCAGTAAGTGCATATCTTTCAATCACCCTTCCGTAAGTGTACCTGTCTGTATCCCTCAGTAAATACATATAAATTCTAGCATCCCTCAGTAGATACTACCCATAAGTGTTCAAAAGTCCAATAAATAAACCTAAAACTACAAATGTTTTATACAAAGTGGGATTAAACATAATATAATCAAGTCGTTCCATCCCAGGTGGGGTCTTCATTTTCCCAACTCATCAATTGCCTTTTATCTACCTTTTTTCTGGCTTTTGTGAATGGTTTTCTGATTTCCAACTTGTCATCTTCCCGAATCTTGATAACAAGCCACTTCTTGTTCTTGAATCTCACTTGTGCTCCTATTGGAAGTGATGTATACTCAGAGTGGATAGTGCCTTCGTTGTCAACCTCCTTATCTTTAGGTACCTGTAAAAGATTACAACTGTTAGAATTGGTACCTGATGTGTTGTCCTCTTCATCTGACACAACCTCCCTTCTTAACATTTTATGCCTAGCTCTCTTTTTAACTATAACATTCTTCTCTTTAAAGCCATTTTATAAGAGCACATTCTCTTTATCTCTAATCATGATTCTTGCATCATGGACACTAATAAACATCTTGGACGTTGCCATGAAAGGTCTTCCAAGAATTATTGGAATTTTTTTTGTCATCTTCCATGCCCATGATAATAAGATCAGCTAAGAATTCTAGCTGCTCCACACGTACAACCACATTTTCCACCATACCAAATGGTGTTTTAACTGAACCATCCGCCGCCGTCACAGTAAGATTAGTCGGTTTTAATGTTAGCCCTCCAATTCTCTTAAAACAACGCATGGGCATCATGTTAATGCTAGATCCAGAATCTATCATTGCTTCTCCTATATCAACATCATTAATCGTACATGCCAAATTCAAGCAACCTGGATCTTTTGCTTTAGGCGGATAATTCTTTGGAGGTTGAATCTCAAATTCATGTTCGTCATCATCTTCATCTAAATCTACCATATCTCCAAGATAAAATTTCATCCTTGCAGGAACCTGTTTAATCACTAAAGGCACTATAGTCATTTGGTTATAAACTTCTCTTTTCTGCCTGTTATGACTAACTCTTGTTTCCTCTTCTTCCTCCCCTTCACTGCTGTTGCTGCTTATCTCAATGACCTTTCTTTCCTCCTCTTCGTCACTGCTTCCAATCTCTACAACTTCCCTTTCAGCCTTTCTTTTACTCCTTGTCACCACAGCTTTGCATTCTTCTTTAGGGTTAACATCAGTGTTAGCCCTAAATTGGTTCTTTTTAGTGGTTTCTACTCTTTTTGATAGCTGTCCAATTTGCATCTCTAGTGATCTAAAAGTAGCTTGGTCACTTGCACGATTGGACTCATAGACTTTCAAGAATTTATCAAATTTATCACTCATATCTTTTATAAACTCTGACAGATGTGTAACCTGCTGCCACATAGTTAAAGGTTGTTGCTGCCTGAAGCCTCCTGTTTGTCCTGATGGGTTATTCTGTTGTTGACCAATACTCGGATGATTCTTCCAACCTTGGCTAGGATTGCCTTGGTTGAAATTTCCTTGCCTGTATTGGAATTGATTCCCCATGTAATTGGCTTCCTGCTGCATCTCCTCAGGTATACCACATTGACCATTGATATGGACACCACCATAAAGATTACATAGCTGTTGTTTTTGGGAGACATTGTGAATCTCCTTTGGAAGTCGCTAGAGGATCTTTGTCAACGTATCTAGCTTTTGAGTCAAAAGATGATTTTGAGCTAGCATTGTGTCATCTGCAGGAAATGCAAGACTCCTCTCTTTTGTGTTGGTACGCCCCTTTCACTGTACGCTTCTTGTCCATTTATTGTCATTCTCTCTATCAAGTCATAAGCTTCATCCTCAGTCTTCTGCTTGATATCTCCTCCAGCTGAGGCATTTAACATCATCTTAGACTGCATGTTCAATCCACCAAGGTAAGCAAGAACAAGGGTTGTCTTGTCAAACCCGTGAACTGGTGTTTTCCTAAGTAGGCCTTTGAATCTCTCCCATGCTTGACCTAGAGTTTCTTCCATGCCTTTCTTGAATGATGAGATTTCCAGTTTTCCCTGAGTAACGTTAGACTGTGGAAAATATTTGTTAACAAACTTTGTAGCCACATTCTCCCATGTAGTAAACGTCCCTTCAGGGAAAGAATTAAGCCATGTCTTAGCATTGCCTCCCAATGAGAACGGGAACAAGCTATGGCTTACTCTATCATCTGATACACCTGTCATCTTCACTGTATTGCAGATTTCACTAAATGTTGTCAAATGGTCATAGGGGTTCTCATTTGACAGGCCGTGAAATTGGTTTTTTTGTACCAGGTGTATAAGTTCTGGATTCATCACCATGTTGGTCGTTTGATCCATAGGCATGGTTGTACTATTAAAATGGAAAGGGCCAACCGCATTTGATTGGTCTGCAAGAGTGCACCTTGGAGGAGTTTGTTCAGCCATTTCCTCTGTTCTTCTAACTGGTGAAGGTGATAGTAATTTGTCAGGAGAAGGAAACAAATCCCTAGATGGGCGTCTGACTCTCCTTCTCCCCCTTACCTCGCTTAAGCCTTCAAGAAGAGGTTGCGTATTTTTCTTTCTCCTAGTATGTCTGGGCTCCTGTTGCATGCACAAGAAACACAAACCCTAGTAGCACTTTTTTATATATAAAAAAAACAAAAAGATAAAAAGATAAAAAGATATATACAATCAAGTCAAATTTAATCATTTTACACTACTAGATAAGTTAAACCACGAGTCCCCGACAACAGCGCCAAAAACTTGTTAAGCCCCTGGCAAGTGTACCAGATCGTTATCAAGTAATATAATTGGTAAACCCAATATCGTTCTTACCAAAGGACTCAAAGGCCTAATCTTTCATGTAAACTAATCGCGTAAGACTTGAGAAAAGAAAATAGTTTGGGGGTTAAATGCAAAAACAAAATCTAAACATGCAAATGCAAGTGATTCAATTGGCTTTGAAAAACTATGGATGAATGGTGTTGTTGGGGTTTACAATTTCATCTTATCCACTCTCACATAT
>NC_028356.1:23274632-23281559 GCF_000741045.1 Vigna radiata var. radiata
ATTTACACCTTACAGTTCCATCAACTAAGCGAAGATGTCACACCAACTGGGCAACTAAGCGTATACCCAATTGCAGGTGCAAATACAGAATTAATATATTAATCAAGTCAGAGTTGCCACACAGTCACAGTTCATAAATCTCAAGGAAACAGTGCAATATCGTTAATGACGAACCAAATTAATTTAAGCTAGCATGACAANTAAATTATCTCTACCACAAATACAAGACAACATTGAGACAAAATAAAATAAAATACTAGACACCAACANTATTATAAACCACTAACCAACAAAGTTAAATTAAGTTAAATGCAACACTAACTCAAACACATGAAGACAACTCAACCTACTAATTAAACTAAGTGAAAACAAGAGAAATTAACAAGCCTATTTTACTTCTAGTAAATTAAGTGACCCAATATGCAATTAACAAATAAATTAAAAGTCCAAATGGCCTAAGGAAACCTTTTGGCCTTGAGTCATGTTTCAACAAGTCAAACTTCAATTTCCACCTTCAATAAACTGTTACCAATAAGGGAGTATTGGTAAAACCTGAAGATAAGTTTTGATGATGCTGCAACTTGTAGTTTTTGAATGTAATAGGAAAATACTTAAAAAGCAACTNGTAGATTTTGAATGTAGTAGGACAATGATAAACATTGTAATTTTGATTGGTATAATCAATTATGATAATGCTATAATCGATTATCAGATGCTTTTGAACTAAAATAATCGATTATCATGAAGCAATAATCGATTATCACAAGTCACACTTGAATAATCGATTATCACTTCATATAATCGATTATCACTTTTTGAAATTTCTATAACGGACTTGAATAATCGATTATCACTTACAATAATCGATTATTCATGGCAGTTGGGANNTGACCTTTGGCATTCAGTGAACTTGGCTATATATATGTGGTTTTGGAAAACTCAGAACTCAACTTTTGTGAACTGAGAAAGCTTAGAACACTGTGTGTCAGAGGAACGTTCTTGAGAGCTTTTTGTTCATTGTTCCCTTGCTTGGTCTTATGAAAGGAGAGGCTCGCGTATCGTGTGTCGATAGTCGGAGCAGACTCTCTTCAAGTTAGCAAGGTACTCTACCTGGTCTTGTGAAAGGAGAAGCTCGCGAATCGTTGGTCGATTGCCGGAGCGGTTCTCTTCAAGTTGGTAGAGTGGTTCTTTTCGTTCTATATTCTGTTCTTTATCTTGTAATTTGTAAAACTGTTTTTTAGTGGAACAATTAATCACTCTTTGTAGTAATTAACGACTGGACGTAGATTCTGTTGAATCGAACCAGTATAAAAATACTTGTGTGATTTTTCTATTCCCTACACCTATTTTATTTAACGCATATCAACTGTTTGGCTAATTTTCTGAAAGAAAATTATTTTTGCTAAAAAGGGCTAAAATCATTTTAACTGTGACCTAATACGCTTTACACTCTCTAAGTATTATTTCTGCTGCGCAATACTCTTCGAAAATTACCCCCTACGATACCAACATAAGCCACCAAAATGTGTTGACTTCTTGTCCCATGTGCACCATTCTTCAAGGAAATACGCATGTGCCTTAAACACACAATAAAACCATGTTTTCCTCCCTTCCCATGCAGCAAAAACGTGATTGTATACACCCAGGCACAAAAAACGTGAACTACCAAGTGGAAATGACAAAAAATGCTTCAAACCAAAGGTTAAATGTAAGATACTTTGGGTGCTCCAACCAAGATGCCATGTAAGCAAAGTCAAAGGAAATTAAACACCAAAAACCTCCATTCTCAAGAGTGATTCTCGGCAGCAACAAGGAGAAGACAAAAACCAAAAAAGGAAATCTTCTTTCTATGAAAATTGTCTCATATTGTGCTTGTCCAAATGGGGAAAATAATTAAATGCACCCTTTTCTCTCACTTCCAACCTCAATTTCGGTTTTCTTTCTTCTCAACCACCATCCAAAGCTTTCTCCAACTCTTCTCCACCGAGAATACACCAAGGGACCAAAGTTCAAAGTGCAAATCAACACTAGAACAAGAAACCCAAACTTCTACTCATCAATCCACTTCCAACACTCACTTTTCTTCAACTTTCTTTGCAAAAACGAAAATAAAACTTAAGCCATCAACTCCAGCTCTGTCCAGCCACCATAACAACACAAAAATCTGGTCATTCCTTGTTTCAAACATCAAAAACGAAATGCAAGAAGAAAGAGTCCAAACCACAACACCCACAGATCAACTTAAGCTCTTTTCAACCCAAAACTAACATAGAACTCCATTTTTATCATCCAACCCAACAAAATGCAAGGAAAAGCATGAGATATTGCATCAATGAAAGGGGAAAACGAAAATATAAAGTTACTCAAACCCAACAATCACCATGGAAATGCAAAGACAAGCTCCAAAGCTCAAGCTTCAAACATCAAGAACAAGCAAGTGGAAGTAGAAATGAATGGTTTTTCACCAACAATGAGCTAAGATAACCAAGAGTGAGTTAAGAGACAAAGAAAATCTGCTTCTTGTTCATTGAAATGGCTCAAAACCGAAAACCAAGCAAAGCTCTCTCAAGGCATGTTCAAAACAAGAGAAACCTTAGAAGAAAGAAGCAAAAACCATGAGCTATATGTCTCTCTTTTGTGTGGCTCGGTTTTCACACCCCAAATACCAAGAGTTTCACATTTGGTGGGGTCCACACACTACAAGTCAGCCCTAAAGAGATGCAACATGGCCCCCACAATTGGTTTTTTACAAAAATGCCCCTAAAAGGGTCCAAAACACCTAATTCTAATCAAAGGCTTCTAGAAAACGAAATTACAACTTAATTAAAATGGAAGTGACTAAATGTTGAGTCTTGAATGATCACGCCACCTTCCCTAATGCTCCAAATGATGTTTCCCAAAATTTCCCTGTAACCAAAATGCACTTAATCAGCTCGAGAAAACCCAAATTAGCACAATTACGAATTTTCGACCAAATTAAGCAGAATTCGGAAAACGGGGAAATAACAGACAATTAAACACAATTCCTTGGTTTATTTAAGTGCAATAAACTAAATATGGTTCAAGAAATAACGACTCATCACCTCCCCTTGTAACTAATAATGCAATGCGAACAGAAGCACAATACAATTGATCGTCCTACCCCTATCCCTAGGCAGTATTAGCATAATCAAGGAAAATCCCACCAGTTCATGACATTACCGTACGTCCCCGTATCAGTAAAGACAAACAACTTTTACTAAACGAGTTAAACAATTAAAGCATTAAGCATAGATGAGAACCCAACAATTGATAAACAAGTATATGACAAGCATATGAAATAAATAAGAATTTGGATAAATGAGAGTTTCAAAAGATTACATTGTTCCCCAACAACAAAGGGTTTAGTTCACCATAACCATGGTGAAACTAGATGAAATATGATGAAAGAATGGAAGAAATAACCCTACACTTGGTAGATTGGAGCCTAAGCATCCAAAGAACCTCCTTCAAGGTGTGTGAAATAGCTCTGGACGTTTCTCTCTGCCCAAAGAATCATGTTCTAATTCGCATTGGGGCTATATATAAGCCAAAAAAGATAACAGAAAGATAACAAAAAGATTATAGAATCTAGCTATTAAAAACAGACAACCGCCCAGGCGCCTAAATTCACCGCTCGGCATTTTTTCCTCTCGCCGCTTTGGCCGCTCAACGGTTAGTTTTGCCGCTGAGCGGTTTCCCTCTAATCGCTCTAAGCGCTCAGCGGACCATTCTGGCGCTCAGCGGCTCACTTGACCCTTCTTTCATGGCTCTAAGTCCACCTTACTTCTCTTCCATCTTCAATTCACCTTAAAACCCTGCAAAACAATGTAAAACAAGCATAATATCTCTAAAACCAAATTTTGACTCTCACAAGACACAACTAAGTGTTTTACTTGATTTAAAGCTCATTCTAAGCCATAAAGGGTGTGTTTTAATATCAAATTTAAGTATGAAAATAACGGTTTTTAGACCGTTATCAATCATAAGTGATGTATCAACCATAAGATCAATGAATATTCATACATATATCAAAAACAACATAAACATGTTCATTTAGATAATCAATCACAGTAAAGAATAGAACATGTAACTCATAACAATACATGTGTTATTAATAATATGTTGTCGTCATAAAAAACCAGAGCAAGTGAGATTAAGGTTTAGCTAAACCAGTGCTTCCCTTATCAACAATCTAAACAATCTCACCCTTTTTTGATGCTAAAACAGCTAAATGCTAAAGCAATGAAACAATAGTAAGAGAAAGAAGAAGAATGAATGAAAGAATTTTAAAGACCTAAAAACTATTATCTACAAAGAAAACAACTAAACTAAAATACATCAATAACAAGAATAGGTATTTACAGACCAAAGCAAGAATAGGAAACTACTCTAGGTATTTTAAACCAAACCAGACCTAACTAAGGAAAAAAAATAGTTCAGAAAAAAAATTACCCATATTTTATCACTAAACTAATACTAAACAGATATATTTACATTTGAACAAACAAAACAAAACTTTAAATCTCTACCTTCCCACCTCCACACTGAAAAGGAACATTGTCCTCAATGTGTGAGTTGGTAAGGTTCTGTTAAACCCCTGGCAAGTGTACCAAATTGATGAGTCGATATTTTATTGATTTCACTTAGTTTATTGTACCAAATTTAATCAGGGAATTGAGCTCAATTGTTCGATATTTTCCCGTTTTTCCTAATTGTGCTTAATTTGACCGGAAATTCTAATTTTAATTAATTTGAATTTTCTGAGCTAATTATTTGCATTATTATTTTCAGGGAAAATTTTGGAAACACAATTTGGGACATTTAGAGGACACCAAATAAATTGAAGACTCTCAAATTAGACATTTTAAATTTTAGTTATATTGTAATTTAATTGTTAAAACTTTTTAGACAAACTCTTTGCATCATGGGCCATTTTGGCAAAAATATGAGGGCCCAAAATTGTAGGACACTTGACATCTAGGGTTTCCTTTTATTTTAGGGTGGGTCCCACCTTATTTTAGGTGACACATGGCCTTGCTTTGGGAGCTGCAGCCGTCACATAAAAAAGATTTTGGAGCTGCAGCGTTTTGATATAAGGTGCAAGAGGGCTGGAACGAGAGAGCTTTGGAAGAGTCGACACACTCCTTGCTTGGAAAATGATTTTATCTGTGAAGGGCATTGGATGAGAAAGTGCTACATTCACCACTTTATTTTTTTTATTTCAATGGCTTGATGCTTTCTTTTGAACGTTGGTTGCAAGTATGGAGTTTTACGGAAGCAGCCAACCACCTCCAAAACCAGATTTTTTCTTTGAATTTCTCCTTGAAAATGAGCACACGGTGCAATTGCCTCGTTCACTTGGCCTTGTTTTGAACTTTTCTTTTTATTAAATGGAATGAGCATTTTAAAGTTCAGCTGGTTGCATTTGTTGAAGAAAAGAAGCGGTGACTTTCTCCTTTTGCTTTGCTGGAGCACTTGTTTTATTTCCAATTTAAAAGTGCATTTGATTTGCTCGTGGCTGCAATACGCGCATTTCTTTTTGTTGAGAGAAAATGTTCATTCATCCATTTACTTAGGAGGTGCAGTAGTTGCAATTTCATTTTGGTTTATGAGAAAAAGTGTTGGAATTTTTGGGAGCGCGTTTTTTTTATTATTTATTTAGAGAGCTTGCAACTTTGCTGGGACGGCGCAGCAGCTCATACCACATCACATTTCCCTTTCTTTTGATGCTAAGTGCTATTTATTTGGTGGGGAATGGAGCTGATCTCACGTCAAGTCCAGGAATGCTTTTATGAGAACAAGACTTTTGATTTTAATTTGAAGAAGCACATTTATTTTCCCTTGAAGCAGTCCAGTTTTATTTATCTTGGAGTGCAGCACGTTTTCAATTGATTTAATTTCCATGCAATATCACGGGGAGCAGAGGCGAGCAAGGCTTTTGGTATTTATTTGGAGAGAAGAGCATTGAAAATTTTCTTGGAGAATGGTGATTTCTTTTCTTTTCTTATATAGAAAGAAACGCACTAAATTTTCAATAGAATGGCAATAGGAACACGTTGTCACGTGATAACACATTTTGAATTGGATATTTAATTTTTTTTAGCTCACGGTGACGCAATGCTTTTAATTAATGGATGATACATGTGCATTTCAGTCGGTAGATTAATTAGATTTAGGTGCCTTTATTTTGTTCTAGCTCTTTTGAATTGAAGTTTTATTAGTTTAAGCGTATAAATTATTTATTTCAACCGCAATGTGCATTTCAATGTTTAGTTTAAGTGTTGCATTTTAATGGCTTTAATTATGTTTAGATATTTGTTAGTTACAGTGTTGGGTTTAATATTTTCTTTTACTCTAATGTTGTCTAGTATGTTTGATTGTGTTAATTTAACTGTGATGTTAGCTTAGGTTAGTCGGGTTGGTCATTAGCGATATTATAATGTTTCCTTGAGATTTCTTGGACTATTCTTGTGTTTATTCTACTTTGCCTGACATTCTGTGAAATATGATTATGTTCTTGCAATGGGTATATGCTTAGTTGCCTAGTTGGTGATTGTGTCTTCGCTTAGTTGATCGATCTGTATAGAACACATCGGATGGAATAGGTGCATTGCATTCGCTTAGTTCGCTTTTATGAAAACATGATTAGCCTTCGCTTAGTTGGTTAGCTGTGTTGGATTAGAGGTTTGAGTAGCCCTTTTGTTGTGTTAATCTATGATTGGAAGCATAGAAATTGAGTTAATGACAAACCGTTTTTATTCTATAGTTGATTCCGTTTTTACATTTTTGTTTCCGCGTATGTTTACATCTGTGTTTACATTTCTGTTTGCATTTGTATTTTAATTTAGTTTATCCGCATTCACAATCCTTTCACAAACCCCCCCCCCCCCACTTCGTGTCTGACCT
>NC_028356.1:23281696-23322759 GCF_000741045.1 Vigna radiata var. radiata
CCCCCACTTCGTGTCTGACCTAATTCTCAAACCACATTTGGTCCTTGAGAGACGACCTAGGAGTCACTTCTTAGTCTATACTGCATTCTTTAATGCACATTGAATTTTGCATGGGATGCGACACCCAACAAAATTTTGGCGCCGTTCCCAGGGACCAACAGTTCGGTTTTAGGTCTTTTGTTATGTTAGTGTGTGTTGTGTTTTGTCTTGTGTTGTGAGTGTGATGTTTTGTTTTGTGTGTTCGTCATTGTGTGTTGCATTTAGGTAGCTTTAGTTGCAAATTTTCATTGCATTCTTCTTTTCCCCCTTTCCCATGTCTACCTATTTTGGTTATGTGGATACTGTTTCTTCTGCCTGTGCCTATGATTATGATTCTCCAGTTGATTTCTGTGTTGAGAACAGTAAGGTTTCTCCTCCATCTCATGAGAGTGCTCCCAAGGAGCCGTTTCCACTTGATGAGGAGGACATTCGTTATGTTTTCAACACTAGACTGATACATGTACTGCCTAGGTTTCATGGTTTTGCAGGTGAATGCCCACATAGACATTTGGAGGAGTTCTACACATTATGCTCTTTAGTGAAACCTCTAAATGTCCTGGATGAATACATGTTCTTAACGGCATTTAGGCACTCATTACACGGAGCAACAAAGGATTGGTGTTATTGTCTTCCTTCAGGATCCGTCACCAGTTGGGAATATTTGAAGCATCAGTTTCTAGACAAATTCTCCCCTGTGCGGTATGGTTATAGCGACGATCTTGTGAGAACTGATCCTAACTTGGCAACCACAATATCAGGAACCATCATTCCAGACTCCTTGTATGCCTCCACCGATCCAAAAACCACAGCAGTTGCAGTTTCATGAGCCTCAAGCTTATGTTCCAAACATCTACAACAACAGGCAACCACAACAGAAAAATCAGAGGCAACAACAACAGCAAAAGGCACCTGCCAAATCTTCTACTTCTTCTGAGCCTACATTGAATGAGTGTTAGGGGCAGATGGTCGCGTAGTGCACCGAGGAACAGTCTCAATTTTTAGAGGGATCACCATTTCAGACTGTTCCAATTCTTGATGATGTCATGCCATCGACATAGGAGATGGGGAGCAGAGCCACGAGCTTACTACTGCGCCATCTACTTTCTCACCCTCCTATCTCCCCACTCTTGCACCTGAGGATGCAGTTGCTCATTCTGCTGTTACTGGTGAGATGAATCATGAATCAGCACAGGTTTTCTCTAAACTTGAAATTCCACTTACTTTGCCTGAGTTGTTTATGAATTCAAATATTCTTGATTCTACTGCAGATTCACATGTTAGTGATGATTTTGATATAGAAATTGTGAAAACTGAAGATGCTTTAGACTTGGATTGAATTTTGATCTTTCACAGTTTTCTGAAAATTTTAAATGTAGTTGTGAAGTTGGTTCTTACTCTATTTGTGTTGAAATCAATTCTGTTATACAACCAGCTTATGATTGGTGATACTAACTGTGAATCTGATGAAAATGTTGAGGAACAGGCAGATATGAGCACCACTTTTGAGATAGGTAGACCACTTTCACCTGCCACCACTTTAGCCACATCTAGGGAAGTGGAGGTAAACATACCTGAGATAGATTCTGTTGTTGATGATTATGTTGATGATGGGTATGTTGATGATTGTATTGTTGATGAGCATGCTTTTAGTTCTACCTCTCTGCATGATGAGAAACAACTTTTGCCATCTTGTCTGAATGTTTGTTCTCCATGCACTGAACATGAATTTGAGCCTATTGTTGATATTGCTTCTAAATTTGGTGATACTAACTGTGAATCTGATGGGTATGTTGATGATTGTATTGTTGATGAGCATGCTTTTATTTCTACCTCTATGCATGATGAGAAACAACTTTTGCCATCTTGTTTGAATGTTTGTTCTCCATGCACTAAACATGAATCTGAGCCTATTATTGATATTGCTTCTAAATTTGAACTTGATTCATGTTCTGAGGGTATATCTGAGGTTCAACCTATTACACTGGGATTGGGTGTTATACCCCTGCATGTCATTTCTTTGGAACCATATTGCACTAACCATGTTGCAGGAGGTACATATGAATTTGACCAACACACACCCATGGTGGAAGACAAAGGTGCCGACAGTTTGAAGATTCATAGGCACCAGCTGAACCTGCTCATCAACAATCATTTCTTCTTAGATCCAGTTGTGGAGGATATCTCCCTGCTCGATCAAATTTGGAGGATGAAGCAGTTTTTCCTCAACACCTCCTTGCTGACTCCAGTGGTGGAGAATATCTCCCTAACAATCCAAAATTGGCAACTGCCACCATGATCATGGGAGTCTTCTTTTCCCTTCTCCTCCCTTTCCCGCTTTTATTGCACTTGTCTATGATCTGTTGATTATTTTGATTCCTGATCTTTTGATTGTGACACACTGAGGACATTGTGTAGTTTAAGTGTGGTCTATTGGGGGAGACTCTGATGTTTCGTTGTTAGTTTTTGTTTTTCTGTGTTAAATTTTTCGTTTTCTAGGTAGTTTTGTTGTGTTTTGTGTACAATTTTGCATGTTTCTCTTAATTTCTGGACTTTGTTTAGGTTGTCAGTTTTTCCTTCACTTCATTGATACTCTGATTGATTTGAAATCCATGTTGTTCTTTGCTTGGAAGATGATTATGATGTTTGAGAGGATGAATTGATTGTGACAGAATTACCTTGTGCGAGATTTGAGCCATTCGATGATTTTTCTTGTGTGTGATATGTCTCTTGATTGCTTGCACTTATGCCTTGGCTTGACTTTTGTTGATAATTCTCGATTCATGCGCATGTTTGAAAGTGATAAAGGCGTTTTGTTTTTGAGCCTCTCTAGCCAGATGAGCCTACCTTGATGTGATCCCTTGATAACCCTTTTTGAGCCTATACTTTCCCCATTTCTTTGTTTTGAAGTTGATACACTAGCCCTAAGTGAAAAACCATGATTACCTTAACCTTAGGGAATTTTCGAGCTTTGGAATTGTTTTGGGAATAAGTGTGGTCTTCCGGGGGATTCAGATGAATTGGCTAGATGGTTCCTCTTCTTGCTTTTGTTTTGTAAATAGGGTGTATCTTGTCTCTTGAAATTTGTGTTCTAAATAGAGAGAAAACAAAAGAGACATGATGAAAAAAAAAAAGAGGAAAAAAACAGAGAAAAATGAAAAAAAAAAATTGTGAATAATGGAGTCAAGAAGAGGATTGAATTAGAGGTTGCGGGTGTGATTTGACTATGTATACACTTGTTCCCCGTTGCTCCTCTATTTCTTTTGGTTTGTAGCTTCTCATCCATATTTATCCTCCCTTGTCCTTGGCCCCATTTCACCCAGAAAATACCTTTTGATTTGAACATGCATATGTGTTGAGTGTTGATATTAGAGACTTACCAAGTCTATTTGTGTTTGCTTTCTTGAGTGCATTGAGTTGAATTTATTTACCTTAGACACTTGAGAGAAACACTGATAGTGTGCATCTGTNAGGTTCTGTTACTTTTGATTCACCTCTTGAACTGACTGATCATTTTGCCATGTCTTGAATTGCATGGATGACTTCATGAGTATCTGCTTTCATTGATTCTGTGTTGCATACTGTCTACTTCCTCTTCTCTGTCCATACTTCTTGAGGATTGTGTAATTCTGTTTGTTTCTTTCCTTGCGAGTCTTTGTTTTCTGTCTGTTGAATCCGTGTCACTTCCTGATGTCCTCAGAACTGTTCCCTGATTTGCGTCTTGATTTTGCCCAGGAGTGCAAAAGACTAAGTGTGGCCTATTTTGATGAGTCGATATTTTATTGATTTCACTTAGTTTATTGTACCGAATTTAATCAGGGAATTGAGCTTAATTGTCCAATATTTTCCCGTTTTTCCTAATTGTGCTTAATTTGACCGGAAATTCTAATTTTAATTAATTTGNATTTTCTGAGCTAATTATTTGCATTATTATTTTCAGGGAAAATTTTGGAAACACAATTTGGGACATTTGGAGGTCACCAAATAAATTCAAGACTCTCAAATTAGACATTTTAAATTTTAGTTATATTGTCATTTAATTGTTAAAACTTTTTAGACAAACTCCTTGCATCATGGGCCATTTTGGCAAAAACATGAGGGCCCAAAATTGTAGGACACTTGGCATCTAGTGTTTCCTTTTATTTTAGGGTGGGCCCTACCTTATTTTAGGTGACACATGGCCTTGCTTTGGGAGCTGCAACCGTCACATAAAAAAGATTTTGGAGATGCAGCGTTTTGATATAAGGTGCAAGAGGGCTGGAACAAGAGAGCTTTGGAAGAGCCGACACACTCCTTGCTTGGAAAATGTTTTTATCCGTGAAGGGCATTGGATGAGAAAGTTCTACATTAAACCCTGGCAAGTGTACCAGATCATTATCAAGTAATATAAACGGTAAGACCGGGTATCGTTCTCCCAAAGGATTCTTAGGCCTTATCTTTCATGTAAATTGATCTCATAAGACTTGAAAAGAAATAATTTTGTAGTTGTATGCAAAACGAAAATAAACATGCAAATGCAAGTGAATCAATTGGCAAAGAAAAGATATGAATTAATGGAGTTGTTGGGGTTTACAATTTCATCCTTATCCACTCTCTTATATCTACTTTTCTTATTAAATTTGCTTTATTATCAAATTGTCATGCAACTTTCTTAGCCTACTCTAAACCCGATCTCTTGGCGAAAAGAGCCTACCACTAATTACTAGATGGAATTAATGGAAAAGATGATTGAGATTGTATTGCATGTTGATATACAGGTGAATGGTTCACTAGCTATGTAAACAGATGTGTGATGATTTATAATTTTGGTTATGATGCTAAGCACAAATTCAATTTTTACTCAAGTCTTATGCAATCAATTTACATGAAAGATAAGGCCCAAGAGTCCCTTGGGAAACGATCTTGGACTTACTGTTTATTATTACTTGATACGATCTGGTACACTTGCCACGGGCATAACAGCTACCAGTAAAACAATCATAATAACACGATATAAACATATTGATTAAATCAACAATAGTTAAACATCTCATACGTAATAGTAATAACAATATAGGATTCCTAATCCACTAACATGACAATTCAATCAAAACGAATTACTCGATCCTCGATCTCTAACTCTTGATGTCATCACTAACATCTCACAGAAGTTGGATGATGCTTGATGAAGGTTGAAAAACAGTTATTTTCATATGTCATTTTAGACCAAATTACTCCCTTTACTGCTTAGAATGATCTTAGAATCAAGCAAAACTCAATAAATGAGTCTGTAGAAAGTCAAAAGCTATTTTTAGCGATATTATGCTTGTTTTGCATTGTTTTGTAGCATTTTTGAGAAAGTGAAGAATGGAGTTGAAGATGAAGGTCTTGGACTCAAGAAAAGGAAAGAAAAATGAAGAAATGAAGAGTCGACGTACCACCCGGCGGCAAATTACACCGTTGGGCGGTCAAGTGCGAGGAGTTGGCACCAAGCGGTGCAGCCAGGCGGATTTGCGATTAGAGGCAAATCATCGGGCGGTAGACCCTTGCCGTCGGGCGGTAGACCCCTGCCGCCTGGCGGTAGCGCGACTTGAGGGAAACCGCCGGGCGAAACAAGTGTGACGTTGGGCGGTTGTCTACTGGGCTTGGGCCTGTTTTTTGGGACGCTCCTCAGCTATAAATAGCCCTGTTGCGATTTCAATCATATTCTTTTGACGGAAGGGGGCGGCAAGACCTAATTTCACTCTCTGGAGAGGATCTCTTGGATGCTTAGACTCCATTTCTTCTTATCTAGGGTTTGTTTTTCCATTCTTCATCCATTTTTCATCTAGATTCACCATGACAATGGTGAACTAAACCCTATTGTTGTTGGGGGAAACAATGTAATCTTTTGATACTCTCTTTTATTGAAACTCTTGTTTATTTATATGATTTCCATATGCTTTGATTATTAATTGTTGGGTTCTCATCTGTGCTTAATGCTTTTATTGTTTAACTCATTCAATAACTGTTGTTTGTCTTTATTGATATGGGGACATACAGTAATGTCTTGAACTGGTGAGTGATTCCTTGATTAAGCAATACCACCTAGGGATAGGGGTAGGACGATCAATTGTTTTTCACTTATGCTCTATAATGCATTATTAATTGCTAGGGGAGGCTAGGGATAACAAGCCAGTAATTAGTAATAGGCTCTTTTCGCCGAGGGATCGGGTTAAGGGTAGGTCAAGAAAGTTGCATAACAATTAGTTAATCAAGAAAATAAATCAAGAGGAGTAAATAAGAGTGAGAGGATAAGATGAAATTGTAAACCCCCAACAACTTCATTCATCCATCGTTTTCTTCTCGTCAATTGAATCAATCTCTTTTGCATGTGTATATTTTGTTCTCATACCCAATTAATTAATTTTTATTTTCAAGTCTTACGATCTTAATTCACACGAACGATAAGGCCTTTCGAGTCTCTTGGGAAACGATACTTGGATTTACCATTTTATTATTACTTGAACGATTTGGTACGCTTGCCAATCCGTTAACAATGCTCTTTGGGCTTACAAGACGGCTATGAAGACATCCATGGGTTTATCACCTTTTCAGTTGGTGTATGGAAAAGCATGTTATCTGCCAGTGGAGATGGAGCATAGAGCTTTGTGGGCTCTGAAATTTCTGAATTTTGATCCTCATGAAACCCAGAATAAACGCAGGAGGCAAATACTAGAACTTGAAGAGATGCGGTTGCATGCCTATGACTCCTCTAGGAGTTATAAAGAAAAGGTTAAATTCTATCATGACAGGAAGCTAATAAAGAGGGTCTTCAATCCAGGGCACCAGGTGTTATTGTTTAATTCAAGACTAAAGCTGTCTCTTGGAAAGTTGAAGTCAAAGTGCTCAAGGCCTTTCATGGTGAAGAATGTGCATCCTCATGGAGCAATTGAATTGGTGGATCTAGTTGTTGGTGATCCACAAAGAAGTTGGGTGGTGAACGGTCAAAGACTCAAGCACTACATGGGAGGAGAAGTGGAACGTCTTTCCACAGTAATGAAGTTGGTGGATCCGTGAGCTTATTGGGTCAAGCTAGTGACGTTAAAGAAGCGCTTGTTGGGAGGCAACCCAGTTTTCTAAACTTATCCTTTTGTAATTTGAACCTTATTTGCTTCTATTTAGTAGTGTAGGTTTTAATGTACTTGGTCTGACAATTTATCTGTTATGATGGTTTGATTGATGTTTTTGCATGATGAGTGTTACTTAATGATGCTTGATATTGATAGATGTTGAGATTGCACTGTATGCTGATGTACAAGTGGTGGTTCACAAACTTTGTGAACAAATGCATGATGATATTGTGATTGTGATTATGATGCTAAGTAGGGGATTTATCTAGGATGTTTGGAATAGTTATTAAGCTTATAAGTGAGGTTTTTGAACTCTAGAGCTTTTGATTGAATGATTGCTATCTACTTGAAAACATGAATGATATTTCCCAGGTTTCTATGATTGATTGAATTGCATGTATTTGTCATATGATCAAGGCCGTGTTTGAACAAAGCCCTTTCTTAGCCAATGCAAAAATTTTCGACACATGAAAAGAACCATGTGTTCTACCCTTTTTGAACGTAAGCCTTAAACAGTATGTGAAAACCCTTTTGAAAAATCTTTACCTTGAGTTAAGTTGAGAATTGTTGTTTGGTATTGATTAAGGTTCAAGTTTAGGGTTGTTGGGAACATTGAAAGAAAGATGAGCATTGAGCTAAGGTGTTGAGCAAAGCACGAAAAGATGCAAAAGATAGAAAAGATAGAATAAAAAGAAAAGCTTAATGTAAAGATAAGGGAAAGTTGGGAATTAGTGAGATTGAAAAAAAAAAAAAAGTTTGTGCTTGAACTATGAATGCTTGAATGACTCTCTTTACTCAAGGATTTTGTGATCTAGAAAAACCAATTTTTCTTGTTAGCTGTTAACACCCTGACAAGTGTACCAGATCGTATCAAGTAATAATAGACAGTAAGTCCAGATATCATTTCCCAAGGGACTCTTAGGCCTATACGTTCATGTGAATAGATTTTATAAGACTTGAATGAAAATCAAGTTTTGAGTTCGTAATGCAAAAACTTAAATTAAACATGCAAATACAAAAGCTGAATCAATTGACAAATAAAGATATGGATGAATGGAGTTGTTGGGGTTTACGGTTTCATCCTGATCCACCCACCTATATCTATTATTCCTATTAAATTCAACTTTATTATCAATGTTCATGCAACTTTCTAATTTACTCTAAACCCGATCTCTCGGCAAAAAGAGCCTATTACCATAATTACTAGTTTACTATCTCTAGTTTCCCTAGTAATTACTAATGCATTAATGACAGAAGCTTAAAGCAATTGACTGTCCTATTCCTATCTCTAGGCAATATTTCATAATCAAGAGAGTTCTTCTCAGTTCTAGATTTCCTCGTACGCCTCCGTATCGACAAAATCAAAGATCATGACAATGAATGAGTTAAACAATGCAAGCTTTAAAGTACAGAGAAGAAAACCCAAACTATTGATAATACAAGTATATGAAAAAAATAAAAATTTCGATATAAGAGAGTTTAAAAAGGATTACATCGTTCCCCAACAACAAAGGGTTTAGTTCATCATTGACATGGTGAAACTATGTGGATTTAATGGAAAGAATGAAAGAATAAACCCTAGAATTAGTGAATCGGAGCCTTAGCATCCAAAATCCGCCTCCAAGGAGTGTAAAAGGTGTTCTGTCGTCTTTCTCTGCCAAAAGATTACCCTAGAATTGTTCTGAGGGTCTATTTATAAGCTATGAAAAATTACAGAATTTTGGCCTAAGCCCAACTACAGTGCTCAGCGTTGGTTTCACCGCTCAGTGGTAGGTGCGATACTCCATTGGGACGCTCAGCGTTAACGCTCAGGCATCTTACCGTATTGAATTGAAGATGTCAGCGCTCAATGGTGGATATTGACGCTCAGCGGTAGGTACGGTTCTTCATTTTCCCCTCAGGGCTAGCGCTTAAGCGTTTGACAGTGGCTTTTTCCACGAAGCTGGCACTCAGCACTGAGATTGGCGCTAAGCGGTGGGTGCGATTCTTCTTTTGCACCTTTCTTCATCCTTTCTTGAGTCCAATTCCTTCCTACTTCACTTTCCATCCTTTAGTTCTCATTAAATCCTGTCAAAACAATGTAAAACCAAGCATAATATCTCTAAAACCACCTTTGACTCTCTTGTAACCTAACTTAAATGTTTTGCATGATTTTAAGCTCATTCTAAGTCATAAAGGGTGTGCTTTGATATCAATTTCAAGTATAAAAATAACGGTTTTTAGACCGTTATCATTAGCCTAACCACATTATAAGCCTTTTGTGATGACATGTGTGTGATGATAATTGATTGTGGTAAATGAAAGGCAATTTTGTTCTATGTGACATGTGGATAGTAGAGGGAAGGAGTGACCTCTTCAAACACTTGAGTGATTGAGTTAAACACCTTGTCTGGTGAGGAATGATTCCATGAATCTATGATTTTATCTATGCTTAGCTAATTGATCATTCATGATAATAGCGTCTGTTGGATATTTTATGATTGTGTGAACACCATGATAAGCATTGAGAATGAAGGCATGTGTGCATCTTGACTAAATTCTATTGATGAGCATATTTGAGTGATTACTTGTCTTGAAAGAAAAGAGTTTTGAATGTGATTGAACCATTGTGATGATTGGTGGAAGACTGTGTTACATTTTGTTTGCTTGAGGACAAGCAAAGTTCTAAGTTTGGGGTTGTGATAACGGTTCAAAAACCGTTATTTTTATACTTAAATTTGACACAAAACACACCCTTTATGGCTTAGAAACTAGCTTGAAATCATGCATTTTGCTTAAGTTAGAGAATAAGAGAGTCAAAGGTGGTTTTGATGGTACTATGCTTGTTTTTCCTTGTTTTGGCAGGATTTAACATGAATTGAATGAAGGAAGTTGAAGTAGGAAGGAGTTTGACTCAAGAAAAGATGGAGAAGTACATAAATGAATAACGCAACAACCGTTGAGCGCCAGGACAGCGCTGAGCGCCAACTTCGCTGAATGATTCTCTATAAAACGCTCAAGTGCCAACGCTAAGGGGAGAATTTGAGTATCGCGCCCACCGCTGAGCGCTGGCTTCTTCATTGAAATCACTGTCAAACGCCTGGGCGTCAACGCTGAGTGGTGACCCAACGTTGAGCGCCATTCTTTTGGGCTAGTTTCTGCTGACTCTAATGAAGTATAAATACATTTGCACGACCCAGAGAGGCAATCTTTTGGCAGAAGGAGACATAGAAACACACTTTTCACCCCTTGGAGGCGGATTTTGGATGCGGAAGCTCCAATTTACAAGTTATAGGGTTTATCTTTTCATTCTTTTCATTGCTTTCATCTAGTTTCACCATGTCTATGGGGAAATAAACCTCCATTGTTGTTGGGGAAACAATGTAATCCTATTGAAACTCTCATATATTGAATTGATGCTTTATTCATATGCTTTATTTCATTAATTGTTAGAGTTTTTCCTCCATTATCTATGCATGCTTTGTTTGAGACATTATTCAATAGTGTGATCTTTGTGATTTTATCTATATGGACACATGTGGGTAGATCTAGACATGAGGGAATTCTCTCGGGAGCAATATTACCTAGACATAGGGATAGGACGACCGATTGCCTTTAAGCTTTTGTGCGAATGTAATGCATGAACAATTGCTAGGGAGACAAGACATTGTAAACTAGTAATTAGGAGTAGACTCTTTTCACCCAAGACATTGTGATTAGAGTAAATTAGAAAGTGGCATTAACATTAATGAAAAAGTAGAATTCGTAAATATATGAGAGTGGATTAGGATAAGTAGGAAACCCCAACAACATAATTCATCCATATCATTCAACTGTCAATTGATCAATTTTTGCATGTGCATGTTTAATTTTCGTTTTAGCATTTTACACACCAATTTTCATTATTCAAGTCTTATTAATCAAGATTATTAATCAAGATAATCAAGAAAACATATAACATATAACAAGTAACATAGGTAAGCTTCCCTATACCTTGGTCAATCCTAGTACTTTTGTCTACACTCTAAAACATCACCAATCTCTAAGGTTTCTGCAGTTCTTCCTCTCCTCTCACAGAACTGCCTCTCTCTCTCCATCCCTATTTCTCTCCTTTTCGTTTTAGATTTAGGTTAAAAATATGAAACCCTAGTTTCCCTTTCTCCTTTTTATCTTCTCTTATTCTATCTTTATCTTATTTTATGTACTTTTTAAAATACCAACAACCGCCAATATTTTAATATTCACGTAGTCCTCATACTTTTTTTTTTCAGATTTATTTTCCTTTCTTTTCTTTCTACACCCCCATAACTTAATTTTTGCACTAATTAATGAAGGTAAAGTGATCTTTTTGCCCTTGGGTCCAAAATACAGTTTAAAACCAAAATATTACTTTAACTCTCTTTCTTTCTATAATTTAGCCCACACTTAATCAATCCTAAATTACCCTTTTACCCTTAATCTGACACATCCTATTAGTAACAAAACACCACACAATCATCCAAATAACTATATATTAATCATATGTTTCACTTAATCAATGATAACATTAAATAATAAACATAATAAATATAATTCTAGAAAGCATCTGATCATCAAACACCAATTACCACACATCCTATTAGTAACAACACACCACACAATCATCCAAATAACAATATATTCATCATATGTTTCACTTAATCAATGATAACGTTAAATAATAAACATAATAAATATAATTCTAGAAAGCATTTAATCATCAAACACCAATTACAAAACAATAATATCCAAATCTCATAACCACATTATTCCCTAATTATCACATTTTCCTAGGGTCAACCCATAGGTACCGCAAGTTTTAAAATACTAGTGAGTATTTTTTAAACGGATACTCACACGGATAGCAAATGAATTGCGGGTCGAATATTAATTTTACAGGTCAAATTACGGATAACACTATCCATACCCGACTAAACTCGTTATCATCCCTAATTTCTTATTACAAATAAAAATTTTCCTCAAAAGTGAAATTTCTGCATTATTATTCTATCTTCACCAATTCAAAATAAATTAATAAATAAATACCTAATTTTCCAATAAAATTTATTTACAACTCATAAATTTTCACCTTTTTTTAAAACATTTACCTCATCCACTAAAACATAAACAATGAATAGAAAAAAAAAAACACTAACAAAACATTTAAACTATTACAAACGACATACAACACACATATTAAACTCACTTCACACATTTTCTAAGACACAAAATCTTATATTCAAATGTTATTGTTTTCAAGTAATAAAGTATCTATAAAACAATTTCATAATAAGGTATTCATCAAACAATTTCAAAAAATAAAATGAAATAATTTCACTTATTCTAACTACATCGTAACTTAGTATATCTATGTAACTATTCATACAAAATACATTATTCCGTAATAATGTATCATCAAACTATTTCATAAAATAAAATTAAATGAATTGTAAGATGAAACATCCTGAACTAATTGTGTAATCATTCATCGCCTTTCATCCTTCTAGATCTTTACAAAATTTAGTATATCTACTTAACTACTCATACAACCTTAGTATATATTATAAATATCATTCACATAATTAATTAGCAGTTCTAACATTAAAAATTATACATTAAACAAGTAAAGCTATTTAATTATACATTAAATTATACCTTAATTGTTACAAAATTTTCTTCACCATGCTATATCATTTGGTCTTGTCATGGTATGAATAGGAAATTAAAGTAAAAAAAAAAAAAAGGTTCTTCTTTCCTTTTGGTTGCAATAACTACCGAGATTGTGATGGAAAACTAACTTCGCCCATTTGTTTTGGTTGTTTCAAATTGTGGAACAACAAGTCAAACTTGACCAATGATTTTATGATATAATTTTATAATTTTCTTCTACTAATATTAAGTTCCAAATAAAGTAAACAACATGTTTTGCTCTTCATATGCTCAAAATATTACATTATAAAGAAAAAAAAAACAATCAAATCGTTCATAGTTATAAATAATATTTAAATAAATCAATTATAATAATTTCACTGATACATCAATATCTTAATCCTTTTATCTTTTTATTGTTCTTTATTGAAACTTACATAATAATACGAATAATACTAGTGCTTCACATTATTTGGTTCATTCATATAATTCGATGCTCAGATATAATTTATTCTACCTCATACTTGTTATTTACAGAATTAATGTCATTCATATATTTTCTTCATCATCTTGAAGGTCGTATATTATTTTGTATATTCGTTTGATGTATAATCTAGTATACCTCATATTGTAAGAATTAGAAGGTTCTATCATTTCAATAATTCATTTTGATACACTTGTATTCTTCCAAAAATAAAGGATATTTAATATATAATCTAAATTTATTTGTTCACAATTATGCTAAAATAGTTAGTTATTTTTTAATTATACTTCAAAAATAATAAAAGCATGAATTTGATGAGAAAAAAAAAATAGAAAGAAACCTATGAATTGCATTGGGAGCAGCACAATCCTGACGCTGCTCTTGTTTCTGTTCTTCTTTTCTTCGTCCTCGAAAACACAACCGACAACCTCGTCCTCAAAATTAATTGAAATTCAAAATTGCTAAAATTAAGAAAACAAAAAGTCACGTGTATTCCACGCCGCCACCAATAACTCTCTGCTCTCTCCTCTCCCCACCGTCGTCAACGCACAAACATCAACCCGTTCCCCTTTCCGAACCGGAATGGAGGTTGGGGTTTCCGATCCGAACCCGAACCCGGTTCGGGTGAAGCGAAAAACCCTTGAGGCCATGCTGGAACAGTGTCAGAGAGCCCTTGAACTCATCAATGCTTCCGATGGACAACACCAAGAGCAAGAAGAGGAGGAAGAAGAAGACTCTGACGAATCGCAACCTTCCACCTCCCCCGATCCAGAAACCGATCAGGCAATTACTCTCTATTTTTTCTCTTCCAACTTAAATACTTCAAATCTCTATACGTTAGGGTAAGCGTTTTGGGATTTTCTATGTTATTTGTTCGCATTGTGCGTTTCGAGTGAAGAAAACTTGCCTTTTTTATGTATGATTTATGTGATGAACCAACAAAAGGCTTCTCAGTCTCGTGTTAGCGGAAAAATGAGGGCTTCTTTGATGAACGGATTACTTCGAATTTTTGCAGTGAGAAAGCTTTTCTTTTCTTTTTTTTTTGTAAACTTAGATGCACTTTAGATACCTTTTATGCCGCTTTCTTATCAAGATTGAAGATTTACCCTAATAATGAGCGTAATAAAAGTTTGCATTGAAGGTGGACATTGGTCAATAGGCGAAATTCCAAATCTGGCTAAAGAACAGTGTAAAACGACTGCCTAATAGCGTGTTTTGGTTACCGTTTTAAAGGCAACAAATATGTTCGATGGTACTTTGCATAGTGCTAAAACGATTAGCAAGATAAGTTTTAGATCGAAGCTAGGGTTAATCCAAATACACAATTGTCCTATTTTTTTTGTGCTAATCCAAACAACCATTTACAGCAAAGGTGTTTTTGTGTCTGTTTTGACCCTAGTCTTTTTATGTTTTATGTGGAACAGGTACTTCTTCTAGATGTAATTGTTGTTAGTGCTGTGTTGTAAATTGTAGTTGATGCGATGTGTATTATGGATATGCTTGATGATTTTTTAAGAAGGATATTTGATATTCTGTTTGAGATTTAACTTGATAGCTGGGAATGTTGTGCGTTCCATGCAGTTGTGTGACCTAATCAAATCCAGAGTTGAGTGCCGTGACTTCCTTGAGAAGTTGGAGTATGCACAAGCATCAGTTTCTCTCAGTGTAGCTGGTAACAACTCGTGCAAATGCTTTGGTTTGGGTCTTTACTTTTAGAATGCTAATGCAAAAAGCTTGGGTTTTGACAGAAGAAGGTAGTTCTTGGGATCTTGTTAGCGAAAATGATCTTTGGGAAGGTGAAGATGCTAACTCTAACTCAGACCAAGAAGATTATGTCCTTGTTAAACAAGAAGATATAGTGGAAGGAATAGCATGCTTCATGGCTGCATATTTGTTGTCCCTCAAGCAAACCAAGGTTTGTTATCAGTTTAGTCTTTTGATATTTCAGACTCTCTACCGTACCCATCAATTTACTCTCAATTGTGTCACTCTTCTGCTATAATCTGAAATACGTTAAAGTCTAAATCTGTTGACTTAAAAGCACCTTCTGAGTTCTGGTATGCCTATGTAACGGACACTGCATATGCTTCTCAGTTAGGATGCAAATTCCACAAACGGAAAAAGGACTTGTATGTTACCTGAAAGGTTGTGGGGATTTTTCCTTTAACCATTTGTAAAGTTCTCTTGTATGTTTACAGCAATGCTGTTTAAGCGAACGTGACTATTTGGTGCATTAAAATGTTTTTCTTTCCATGGTTTATAGTGAACTTTAAGTTTCTGATGCTTATAGAAAGTTGGAAGATGTCCAATTTATATCTGGCAATGTTTGAATATCAGAAAATAGCGTGCAAAATGAGTATTGCATTAATAACTACCTCCAAATATATTGTTTTCCTTTTGTCTCTGGCTTTGATGTTCAATATCTGTTCTTTTTATGTAAGTACTTTTGTTCAAAACTATACATTGAGCACTATGGTATAAATTTCAACCTATTTCTTTTTGTCACCGTATTTTACAATTTGGTAGGATTTATGATTTACAGTTCAAAAATTAGTTCGCTGATTTATAATTTAAATTGTAATCTGAGCACTGCAATAGTTATTATACTTTATTATATTCTCTCTGATTGAGTGTCTTGCTTTTTTGCAGGATTTAACCCCAAATCAACTCCAGGATGGTGAGTTTGGTTGCTTTCTCCATAATATATGTGGTCTTATTTCTTGTTTTGTCCACAACTCCGTACGTTTGAGTGGAAAATGGGGAAGAAAGTAGAAGCATCTCCTTGGCTACCTTATTCATTCTAAGATAAAGTTTTGTACTCTACTTTAGCCAAGTACTACCTAGATAAAAGAATCGGAAGGAATTTATCATTTGACTTTTTTGGCGTGTTTTTATAGCTCTTAGCAAGACATTTTCTGTGCAAAAGAAAAAGGGAAAGCTTCGAAAGGCATGGGATGGGAGCAAAGTTGTTTATAATGTTGCATCATGGGGAGCTACAGCCATTGGGTAAGTGGCTTTACCAAACACCCCAGCTCTTCGCAGTAAATGTTAAGGAACTGATTAATGTCCAACCTAGTTGATGCTAGACCTTTGAAATTGCATGATCATGTACCATGTTTATCTATGCAGTTGGTTACTTCCCGTTAGTATAACTTTAATGATATTTATGTTGGACACTGATTCTGAGTTTAAAATGTTGTCAATATGTTTTTATATTTAGCAAAGTGCAGAAAATTAGTATGATTCTTTTACCCTCTTTCAGATCATTGTTTCAATTTTATTGATTACTTTCACTTTTTTCTCGTGACAGGATATATCAAAATCCTGTTATTGCAAGGATTGCAACTAAAGCATTCTGGACTTCTTGCCAAGTTATATCAAAGCTACTCTGATCAGCCGATGCAGCTTGAAGAAAAGTTGATCTATAGTAAATTGACTGTTGTGTATTTGCTTGTGCTGCAATTAAGCTTGGTTTTCTAAACTCCCTCTGCACCGAAGTTCAATTGATCTTTATGTAGTTTGATCATGTAAATATCTTTATTCAAATGTCCCGAGTGCTATTCAAATTCTTATTCACAACTTGGCCCTGAAACATAAAACATGTCATTGCTTTCTCCAGCTGTACCTAACTCAGATTCCGGCCATAATTCAATTTAAGTTTGATTGAAATAATAAAGAAATTGAATTCCTTTTAAGTAGAGAAAGTTCATTTTTTAATTTGGTATGATATGTTGACAATTATAAATTTATTTATGGTTAATTAAATTTAAATTATGTTTAACAAGAACATATAATGAAAATGAACCCCACCAAACCAGCTCTGACTTTTCACCTCTACTCATCAACGATCATATAGAACCATTTAAAAAGACTATGGATAATAAAAAAACTGACTAAAAGTTAAAAGACCAGAAAAAGGGTATGAAAATTAATGCAGACCCGAGGCTGTTCCGTAGAGAGAATACGTAAATACAGGCCTTCAATCAAATTACCAAAACGAAAATTAAGATATCAAAGCAATCCCCCTAGATTTACAGCTCTTTCTATAAGAATAAAATGCCACGAAGTAAAAATAAATGGTGACACCAAATGTCAAGGTTCTCGTCAGAGTAGCATGTTCCTTAAAAAACTTCTACAACATCATTCCTTGGAATCAGAGTTATCAATGAGCAGGAACTAAACCATGTGATTACTTAAAAAAAGCATCAAATAACCAAAGGTGATAATCAGTTGATAGGATTTGCTCATTTGAACGAGCTCGATATTAATCAAACCTCCTAATAATCAAAAGTTACCTTTATAATGCCAGGAATTTTGAAACTACCAAAACATTGACTCGGTTAGAGTTTAATAGGCATACACTGTTAATGTGTAAAGTTTTACACTGCTAATCAATCAGAAATTATCCCATAATATGTTCTAAAAATTATTATAAAACTCAACACTTTTATCATAATCAATTAACCAACAGTGGAAGAACTTTTAATCTGTAGCGCATATATTTAGTTATAAACAGAACATTAGGGATGTCACTGCTAGTTAATCAAGAGACCAAGGTCTGATTTATAGAATGTTAAAAACTAATAAATTTATATATTATTCCTACTACTGCTACCAAGTATTACAATGAGTAATTTACTGTATATATACCATGTATAGAAAAAATAACTATTCCTCATTGAAAAGCACTTTCTGAGAGCAGTTGAGTTGCTTGCTCCTACTACAAAATTGGTGACCCATTTTCTTCTTAGCCCCATGTATGCCTCACTTCATATTTACATGTAGAATTGGCCTAATAGTAAAATGTGTTGTCCTTGTGATTGGGAGCATCCTTGCATAGCATGGAACGAACTTCCATGATGGATCTAGGTGGCTCCAGGTCTTTCTCATGCAGTGCATTTCCTAGAAGCTGCTGTATGTGTGAAGCAAAAGTATCATCCAGAATCTGCACAATATTACTTCAGGTCACAAACATAACCCAAAGTACACAGCATATAGAAACAATACAAGAAAGGGATGCCTTTCTGGCATTTTCACTATAACGCAATCAATCTAGAGCAATGTTCTTTGAGACCTTTAAAGCTATACTACAGAAACACACTGAAGAACTTAAGTGGCTACTCACAGATACAGCGACCCTTGAGCCTTTGTACCACGATCTATTCTCTTTTCTGTTCTCCAAGAAACTTAAAATTTCCTGTTAAATCATAAATATACCAAAATATGATGCAATTAATATTTGTCTGAAACATAAAAGATGCTCAAAGGCAAGGCAACAGAATCCAGATGAAAGTGAACTGACCTGTCCCATACGATCCCAAAAACCTCTACAGATGGCAATGAAAACATGAGTCTCAAAGACACTATGAAGGTGACTTATGGTACTAGCCAACTGATCTTTCAACGTCTGCATTCTACTTCTTAAATCAGACTCCACCACAGTTTCCTTCGATTCTTGAAGAATCTTTTTTAATTTTGTGGTATTCTGCAACTTTGTCTGAAACGTCATAAAGGATGCTATTATGATGCTTGAATACTCGATTATTATGAAATGTTCTTTATATGAAGAAATAAGTAACTTCACATTCAAGATAATCAAGTTTGCCATTTATAAATATCTGCTCAGTATTTACTCCATTGTAAAGCCAAAAAGAATGAGTTTTAGAAAATTTGTAATTAATTGATTTGTGCCTAAATATCATGACTGCAGTAATGCTCTACCTACACAAGTCAAATATCATAACACCATAAATTTTCTTTCAAAAGACTAACATTTTCCGCTAGTTTCTCCACGATAGCTTGCACGTAGTTCCTGAACTTTGCTCTTAGCATCACTGTCACCTCACTAAGTCGCTCACCAGGTGTTGTATTTCCAACATTTGGCAAGCAAGAACCCCATGTCTTGAACTGGGATTCAACCCTGGGACGCAGGATGTCAAGCATTCTCTTCAAGGAATTCAAAAGAACCCCAAGCTGGAAAAAGTAAGAAAATTTTAAATAAAGTATCAAAGACACGAAAAACAGTTTTTCAGAAATTTAACTCACCTCATCAGGAACAACATAGGCACAAGTAGTTCGTTTGGCAAGCTTCTGGACATATTTAAGCCCGAATTTCTTAGGAGCCATGCTTTCTTTGAGAGGAGATAATACATCTGCATATTGTTTGTCTAAAGCTTCCACAATGGCCTTCTCAATATCAGCTACGGCCTGTTGCCAATTTTTTTTTCAAAAAATTAATCAAACTGTCTTCAAACTTTTGGCCATTAAATACAATAATAGACTTAGAGCCAAGGAGTAAAAATTCCTGTTCCAAAGAGGCCTTTTTAACATAGGAAATAATTGAAAGAAGAAATAAACCTCAAGGATAGGTATTTGTTTGTGGAAGAGATGAAAAGTGAAATTGATAGTATCAAAAGTTCAGGGGTAAAAAGGGGAAAGAAATAACAAGAATTGGCATACATACATTCTCTAGAACCAAGGTATATTCTGGCCATCGGCAAATTATGACCTCATAGTCTGTCAATGTCTCCTTCAGCCGCTCATACATGTCATCAACAAAGGGAGTAGTAGAATGTTGTGTTCTAACTCCAGACCATTTCACCTGCAACAGGAATGCATTTAGATTATATATACAATGTTGTCACAACAATTTACTGCAGAAGAGATGTAGTGGTTAAGGTAAAATTCATTTTAGGAATTATAATTAAGTCCTGAAGACAATCAAAAAATTACTTCAGACCTAGTTCACCTAAAGGGAATATCTTCCTGAAGACACAAAATGAAATATGACAATATTAATGCTATATCTTAAATTTTAAGTACCTTATCTAATTTGCATGACTCCAGTAAAGATAGACGCTTATCTTGTATCCAAACAAGAATATACAAATGGAATAGCTCTTTTGCGTCTACTCCACCTTTGATGGGACTAAGGAAATAAAACAAGTTAGATCTGTGTAGTAGAAGGGATTCATTTTTTGACTAAAAAGCCAGGGCATACTTAATCTCTCCAACTAAAGCGTAGCAACACTTACCCAATACTCCAGTTTACAAGGTCTCTCTGAAAATCTGATGTTGCAATAACAAGTTCTGCAACTGGCGATGATGGCCCTGATGGTGGACAAGATATAAGGAATGCACGTAATCTATTGCAAAGCTCTGTGCTGTATATGGAAGCAGAAAGATTTGGCAGGTCCACAAAGCTGTGAAAATATTGAACCAGATGCATTAGAACCTTTAACAAACAATAGCAATCTGATAAACTAACACAATAATACTTTAAAACTAAGGAAGATGAAATTTGAAATGGATCTAATGATGTGATTGAATTCAATACCTGAGTCAACATCAAAACAAAAGTAATCATTGTACAAGAAAGGGGATGTTGTCATATGAGAATACAGACTCAAGATAACAGTTACAGTTAAAGACACAAAATGCAACATTTTCGTTTACTATATATGTAAATTACATGTTCGTTTCATAGTTCGGCTGAAACTTATTCATTTACTATAAAAGCTTTAATACCAGGTTTAATTTTTTGGAACTTAAAATGCACAGCCTTTAGTCCTGATAAGAATGAAGAAAAAATATCATGGTTAAAAATGGCAACAATAAAATCAATTAGTCCCATCAATTGTTTTGCTGAGGACTTTTGTACAACTCATTGGACTTGGTAAAGAGTAATAATATACTGCTATATAGTACCCAATACTGAATCTTATCATTCTATAAGCTAATAATACTAATTCATAGCAATTGTTGTATTATAAGTTTCCATTAACCCTGAAATAGTAGACATCTCACTGTGTAACCATCAATTAAATATAAGAACAAAAAGTCTATCTACATACAGTTGCGTTTCAAGATTAGAAGAGATGCACATAACACAGCACATATTTGCATGTAAGCATAATTAAAGATGAGATATGATACACATAACCTACATCAAAGTTCTAGAAAAATAAAATACAAACAAAATGGAGTCCTTCAAACAAATAATACCTAGGAAGTATATTTTGATTATGAATTTGGATATCCGTATAAATCTCATTTCTAAGATTTATACATAGGGTTTTCATCTTCTGGTAAGCAGTAGACATAGCTATGCCATCCATCGAACTGCTTTCATTATTTTGTGCAATATATTCATCCGTTTCACTCAGGTGCCTCTTGGACCTCTTTTTTGCGGCAACCTAGCAAGATACTAATTTGTCAATTAAATTGTAATGTCATGAGTATACAATTGACAATTGTTGTCATAAAGTATCAATTTTCTCTAACCTGGAAATAATGACAAAATGCAGTTTGAGCCTCAGGAGATAAAATATCATGAAGAAGCTTGTAAAGTTTAACAGCAGGTTCCAATGCAGGCGCTGCATGGCCAGTTGCTGGTCTGAAAACCTCTATGATGCCCGAGAAAGAAGATTCATCCAGTGATTTGTAATTTTCAAAAACAAGAGTTAGTATATGTTCAATTTGATCCCTGGTCTCTCCTAGTATTCGGTTCTGGAGATGAACAAAAATCACACCATGTTAGACAACACAAAAAATAATGAATTTGATAGTAAACAAATGCTAACAAAAAAATCAGTTCAGGTATATTGATTACATCTAAAACATTGAAGTGGCTAGTTGAAGTTATATGACAAGAATAATAATTAAATGTCAAAGATACCTCCTGGTGACTCAAAGAAGTCTTGCCATTGCCCTTCATGATAACAGGTGCTAGTAGGTTACAAACCAAGTTGAGGCAGTCTGCTGTAGGTGTCGCCACATCCATGACATAAGATAGATATCTATTTAAACAGAATGTTGTGAACACCTTATTATAATAAAATGGAAAAAAAAAAGAAAAAAGTGTGAAACTATATATTAAAGAAATCAAATAATTTATGGGAATTGCAGATCAACTTTACATTACCTCAACTTAGTATATATCTCAGATACTCCATAATAGGATGCAAACTCAGTCAAAAGCCATTTCCATGGACCATGCAACATTAGGTTCCTCTGCTGAAAGCCCTGAATTTTCATTGCAACTTCCATAACTAAGTCATAGGCAACTGTCTCTGCTACAGAACCATACTGGGATTACAGAAGACAATAAAATTTTAACACGTGAGGCACATTATATTAGAATGCTCAAGAAAATATAAGAACAAATAATTAAGCATATGACTACTCCAACAAAAAGCACACAACATTTTTATTCCCTTCTGTCAGAATAATTATATCATAGTTTCTTTCTCATTTTCTGCGCATACAACAAAAGAAAGAGGGTTGGCAGAGTGGGGCATTTTCCTGTGAATTGAAAATATTAACCCCCCACGTTGTTTGAAAAATGTTTGCTGTTCTCATTGTTTTCAGGGACCAGCAATCGTATACAGTGCATTCAAAAAAAAAAGACAAAGTATGTCGATAATTTGAAGACAGAAAAAGTTTCTTGAGCTAACCAGACCTTTAATCTGCATCTGACCAAAATCATGCAAATGATATGTCAGACAAATGAATTTAAATACAGTTGAACATAAAAAGCAAAATACCTAATAAAAAAAAAACTCAGTTCTTGACATCATATCATGGATTGTGAAAGTAACTTCTAATATTTGTGAAAGTAAGCCCTGGGAATTACCACCAAATATGATTATCTTTTCTATTTTAAATCATTTTTCAGTTCCAAGAATCCTGGCTCTTTTACGCTGGCTCTTTTACGCTGCCATGATAGCTTGACTATGATTTAAGAAAACAGATTACAGGATTTGAAGCTCTCTGTTATAGCTTTATGTCCAAAAACAACTGATCGTTGTTCACAGTAACTAACCTTAAGATGACTATTATCATCTGCACTTGTTGAGTAATTTATATAAAGTTGTAACTTGCCCACAAGCTCATGGTCAGGTTCGCGATAAATAGGCCACCAGCGTAATTTGTCAGCCTGTTTCAGTTGAACATAAATTCTATCATATGATTATCACTCAAGACAGCCAATAATAACACCCAGAGACAAACAGCATGTTATATTACCGGGTCATCAGCTATAGTAGCCACTTGGACAAGAACACGACCAAAATGTTTTCCCTTGGAATCTTGAACTTCAACAAGTAAATCATCTCCAAGGCTATCTGGAAAACTGTACAGGTATTCAGAAAATTATTCAAGAGGTAACAACCATAAAAATTGAAAAGACAAAAAGACAAACAAGAAAACTTACAACATATGGACTTCACTAGATCCCGGCTGCAACCTTACTGCATCATCTTCAACTATACTTTTCAGCCTTAAGATACATGAGTACGTCTCTGATCACATGCACAGGTAGAAAAATAAATAACGTAAAACAAACCCAGTGAAATCCAAATTAGTGAAATTGTAAGAAAGTTACATGTGTATGAAAGGAAGAAGAGAGTTAGTTAGCCTAACTGCTTTAGCAGTTAAGAGAAGCGGATAAAGATAGTATAAATAAGTTTGGTAATTTAGTTAGAGGGGACTTTTGATCAATTGTAGTTTGTACAGGACTTGTTATTCTTGTAAGGGGGAGGTTAGACTCTCTTGTTGGTCACATACATTGTATTCTTTGCTGTGAATAATACTACGAGAGGTTATACAGTGGATTCTGATGTGCTTTCGTGTGTGTTAGTGTGATTTACTTTAGGTTTCTTGAATTGGAACCTAACAGAAATGAGAATCCAGTAGGCACAATTAGAACTGAAACATCATGAAACACAGACTAAAGTAATAAAGCATATAAGGAAGTATAAAAATTCACAAAAAGATCCATAAATTCAAAAATAACTGGTTATATTAAAATAAAATGGAATACTTCTTTTGACTCAGCTGTAACAGGAGTACCATCAAAGGACTATCTTATAACTACAGAGAAGGTTAGTTCAAGCCAGAGAGTATACCTGATAGCTAGACTACAGCACAATAATTTTTTCCCTGGCAATAATAATATAAGATAGAGAGAGTGGAGGCTTCCTAGTTATAGATTTAGGGAGAGACAAGAGTCAATGAGACCTCACAAACAGCAGCAGGAATTGGAAAACTTTTATGTAGACTCCATTCAATCCTATTCCTACCTTTATGTCAACCACTATAGCTAAAATGCAATTTTAATGGTGTCAAGCTACTAATGATTGAAATGTAACACATGACAATGAGTTTATTAAACTACAATCAAATGACTATATGCAACCCTTTCATAAAAACCATCACAACTATAATAAATTATTAATCAAGGCAAATTACATTCAGTAAAATTCAAATATTAATCAAGGCAAATGTTTCAGTAAAATTACATTTAAAGAATTGCATGGTGTTAGATATATATATTAGATTATTTGATATCTTAGATAAATATCTTATCTTTATCTTTTATCTTTAGTCACTTTGTTATTATTCTTTATTTGTATTTTGGACTTAACCCATATTTTCTTTATTATAAATAAAACACCCTATGTGTATTTTTTACACAAAAGAGATTAATCTCATACATAGTTTTTCACTATATTCAATATGATATCAGTGGTGGTAGTGGTGAACAAGGCACAACTAGAGAACCACAAATAAAAGGAATATTGATTGTATTAGATAGAGACATATCAAAAGAAGAATGACCTTTAAAGTAAAAGAAAAAGACTCATTGAAGATGACATCTACATAAACAAAATGGCGACTAAGAGAAGGAGAAAAGCACTTGTATCCTTTTTGTGATCTAGTAAATCCTAAAATAAACACATTTGTGGGATTGAGGAGATAATTTATCAAGACCATGACTAAAATTATAAATACATGTAGACCCAAAAACTTTTAGATGTAAGGGATGAAGTTCATGATAAAATAAAATAGAATGAGGTATTTTATTATCTAAAACTGAAAAGGGCATGCAGTAAGAATAGCATCACCCCAAAAATATTGAGCAACCTCACCATGAATTAAAAGAGTGCAAGTTGTTTCAATAAGATGTCTATTTTTGCGCTCAACCATCCTATTTTAATGAGGTGTATAAGAACATGAAGTTTGACGAATTCAAAATTTGTTGATACACCCCTAATACTAAACTTCTACCAAACCAGGGGGAGTATAAATTAAATCCTGAACCATATAAAAGACTAGTTGAAAAATTAAATTATCTTACAATCACTCGTCCTAAGATTTCATTTGTAGTCAACGTGGTCAGCCAATTTCTTAAGTCCACATGTGAAGATCATTGGAATGTAGTCATTTGTATACTAAAGTACATTAAAGAAGCTCCTAGAAAAGGATTGTTATATGGTCCAATAATCATACAAGAGTTGTTTGTTATTCAAATGTTGATTGGACAAGATTTCTTTCTGATAGAAGGTCTACATTCAAATATTGTATCTCCATTGGTGGCACCTTGATCTCTTGGAAAAGCAAGAAAGAAAGTGTCGTGGCAAGATCTGATGCAAGGCAGAATATAAAGTCATGGCCTCAACTACTGTGAGCTTGTTTAACTTAAACAATTGCTTAAAGAGTTACAGTTTGGATATGTCACTCAAATGACACTTATATGTGATAGTCAGACTACTCTTCATATTAGTTTTGTTGAAATATAATGTCTTTATGTTATTACTAATATTTATGTTAGAGTTGAGTTAGGGGCTTCCCGCCCTTTTATTTTTCAGAACTATTGTCTTCTATAAATATAGTAGAAGTTGTATCAGACTTACTTAATCAATAATAGAAGACTTTTTATTTTCTCTCAACTACAAGTTGGTATCAGAGCCATGATTAGAGCCTTCTTAGCAATATTTGTTGTTTGTTGGGCATGTTGTTCCACCGGGCCGCTATCGCCATAAAATGTCTAATCCCGTGCTCGAGATGTATATACCTCGGTGTGAGAGGGGGTGTTGGAAGTCCTACATCGACTAGAAATAAGGTCAATTCAGTGTATATAAGTGGGTGCAAATCTCACCCTACAAGCCGGTTTTGTGGGGTTGAGTTAGGCTTAAAGTCCACTTCTAACAAGTTTTAATCTTATCTTTCATGAGATTGATTGTCATCCCATTCGAGAGAAGATTGTATCTAAAGACATCAAGATTGAGATTGTTAACTCAGGTTCTCAATTAGCAGTTACAGGACCGAGAACTGATTATATTTGTATCAAGCTTGGTACATACAATTTGTATGTACTAGTTTGAAGAGAATGTTAGATATAGTAGATTATTAGATATTTGAGATATATATCTTATTTTTATATTTTATCATTAGTCATTTTGTTATTATTCTTTATTTGTATTTTAGACTTAATCCATATTTCTACACAAGGGAAATTAATCTCATAATTAGTTTTTCACTATATTCAATACATAGAAACAAAAAAACAATTCCATGCACACAGACATCATAATATTGAACACTTGACAGTACTATTACACAATTCCAAGGATTAAGGAGTACACACAACACTAGGAGCAAAATCTGATAGTTTGTTAGGAATCTGAGTTAGAATCCTCGCACTCTCCCTTACCCACTCTCGTCAAAGGCACACAAACACAAATGAGCAATTGAATCGAATTATATTCACATCAAAGAGCAACGAATACAATGACAAACAGGGGAGCCTAACCCCCCTCACAAGGTCCACGACCTGTCTTTGTAAAGTAAGTATTTGCTAGCTAACAGAAAACGCGAATGGGTCCCCTTATAAAGACCCCTTTCCCGCCTTTCTTAACTGCCTAGGCAGTTATTTATTCTCTCAGTTTACTATTTTATTTTCCTTGTTTATTTCTCTTTTTATATACTTTCCAGCTCCTAACATAGTTTCACAGAAAGCCAAAACTCAATTAGACCAAATTCCTTCTTAGAGTTAAACAAGTCTGATATTTTGGCCATAATAGAAATATTGAGAAGGAATTTTTTCAGACAGTTTTCTCCATAATATAAAGAAATAATGAATAATTATAATGCATTTTGCTTTACTACATACCTTGCACAACTTCATATGATGATGAATTATTCCTTAGAGTTGTTACGCCAACCTTCAGGAGTCCAGATACCTGCTGTATGTAGCGGGTACTAGCATGCACATATGCCAGGCTTTGTCGAGCCAAGGAACCATTTGCGGGCACCCGTGGAACAAATCGAATTCTTCTGAGAGCTTGAAATCCAGCAGATAGTGATGATTGCAAAGTGGAGAAATGGTGTCGCACAGAGTCCATTTTAATTTTGTTTGTCATTAATGATGACATACTACAGCCATTAGGAGGGTCCAAGCCCATTTTGACTTTACGAACTGCAAAGTGAAAAATGTCTAAACAAGGATGCACTTGGGATGAAGTTAAATAATTTTATTAGTAAAAGGTAACATGAGAATGTACCTTGCACCTTCATCTTGCCAATAAGTTTTTTGGGTTTTGGAGCAATACCCTCACTGGAAGGCTCTGCGTTACTCTTCATCATCAGTTCATCTTCTGATTGTAATAGTATCTGCCGTAATCTACATATACCAAAAAAGGAATTCAATAAGAACAGAGGAACCAAAATAATAGTCAGGGATCCACAATTAAAAAAAAAAAAAAAAAACTTGTTAAATAGAGGCATGTGAATGGTCGTCTAAGTGCCAAGAGAAGTAGTAGAAAGCTTTGGAAAAGAAAGGTGTTAACAAAATTTTCATTGACCTTGGTTCATAAAATAAAGTTTTATTTAATGACAAGACAGACACTGTCCCCTGTTGTCTCCCTACTTATTCCTGAGAATCATGCAAGTAAAATGTTTACTTATTTCATGGTTGCAGAAAAATAATGTTTTTTTTTCCAATGTTTTGGCCAGAGTCAGCATGACATAATAAACACCTGTGTTAGATTCTCCACAAGACACTATACACTGTAGCATATAGAGTTAGCACCATTTGTTTATTCTCATGGATAATACACAATAGAGAAAGGCTTATTTATGGTTTTTATAGACTTACAAAAAGAATAAGACCAAGTGCCAAGAGAAGTAGTAGAAAGCTTTGGAAAAGAAAGTTGCTCACATGATTTTCATTGACCTTGGTTCATAAAATAAAGTTTTCTTTTATGACAAGAAAGACACTGTCCCCTGTTGTCTCCCTATTTATTCCTGAACAATGGAATCATGCAAGTAAAATGTTTACTTATTTCATGATAGCAGCAAAATAATGTTTGTTTTTCAATGTTTTGGCCAGAGTCAGCATGACATAATAAACACCTGTGTTAGATTCCCCAAAAGATAGTATACACTTTAATATGTAGAGTTAGCACCATTTGTTTATACTCATGGGCAACACAACAGGAAACAGCAAGAGTATCTTTACCAGAACTAAATACACGACTAAAGGAAGGACAGGGATGAAGAGGGCAAAAGAGGGAAAAAGAGAAGTGTAGGAAGAACCTTAACTTACCCAAATGAATCCCTAAGTAGAGCACATTCATTTTCCAAAAACATAGGAGCTTCCATGCACTGCATTGCCCAAGCATGAAGGCAAAGGCGCACACAGGCATCATATGCAATCACTCCATGCCATGGCCCAAGAGCACTGAAATGAATTTACACAGAAATTAGCCACAGCCAAGGAGAAAATATTGAGCACTATCAAAGAGGCATGAAATACCTTGCATGAAATGTTGGAAGGCGGGGTGGGTGTGAATTTGAAGATGTAGCAGCCTCTGAACCGGTAGCAGTTCTGTAAATATAGAACAGATTAAATAATATTGGATAGCTACACATGCACATAAAGTGTTCAGCTAGGAAGTCATGTACTTTTGAAAAAGTTAAAAACTCAAATGTCTTGCTAACCTAGCAAATTGGTCGGGGCTCCCACTTTCAACATGGTTTTCTATCTTATCCCCTGAAACAGGTTTCAAAGTACTTGATTCAGCTTTGTTTGGAGAAATATGAGCTCTGGAAGTGGGGATTTCCTTGTGTGTTTGTCTGATATCTTGAGTAGAACCAGAAAATGGGGGTGCACTGGGAATGTCATCATCTTCATCATCGGATATTCTTCCATGCTGGGAATTTTGTAACACAATTCAAGAAGTTAGACTAATTTCAGCCATACATTTGTAGACTAGTGGGTTTAAGTCCTAAATCAAAGATGAGAAAATATATAAGGAAATAATACAGACCAAGAAGAGGCACACTGCCAATACAACAACAGTGATTAACGCAGCATCTGCCTTCTCGAATACAAATCTTAAATAACAGTATAAAAGGCCTGTTGTACTATAAACAATGCTTTTTTGTCACCATACGGTGTTTCAAAAAATCAATTCATATTAGCAGTTATACCAAGAAAATTTTCAGTATTACTGGATACTGTAGGCCACATTACAGATATGCACTTGAATAGTTTATACCATATCCACCATTCCATACCTTCTCTGCAGCATTTTTCACATTCATCCTTGAAGGCACACTAGAAGCATACCCTTCAGACAAATAAGTTCTACTTCTTGGCAGAGCTCCATTGATACTTCCTCCTACCTGCGTGGTAGAGAATTCAGAGCTAGCTGCAGAATCCGATGAATCATCCTCTGTGAAGCCACTCTGCCGCACATTAGCAGCCCCCCTCATCACCGGATCCCTCACAGTGCCAGGTCTACCAACCAGTGTTTCCCTGGAAGAACTGACCTCTGAGTATGTATAATCACTTCCATATCGGGCCCCCCTTTGATTGAAGTTTCCAAATCTCCTTGCAGCACCATTAGGAATTCTTCTATCTTGTGGTGATGAATCCAATGAGTATCTGCCACCATAAACTTCTTCCTCCGATTCAATGCTGTCATCATTATCAGAATTTGAAGCACTATCTCCAGTCTCACCTGGCACAACTGTAGATACAGGAATTGCATTAGCAGGAAGATGCCCACTCCTGAATTTTGCTGGGGGTGGTAGCCCAAACCCTCTACCAGCACCACTCTTCATCCCACTGATGGGATCATTGCGTGATCTCAATGCAGTGTTTGAGATTGGAAGTTCCTTCTAAACAAAAACAAAAAAAAAAAATCAAAATTTTCACATACACTAATGTAGTGGTAAGAGTGTTCCAGAACACCAACACAAAAATTAAAAAAAAAAAAATACATAACTTTACAAACACTACCCAAATTAAGAAAACCCCATGTGAGTCATACCGTCAAATAATAAAACTCTAAGAACTAACAGTCAAAAGGGTGTGATGGTTACCTCTCGAACCCATCGAAGTGCATTTCTGTCAAGACCTTCAGTGAACATCTTAACCTAACCACCAAATCTAAAATAGAAACCCCTTGAAAAGAATGCACTTCCAAATGAATGCCCTAACACAAAACAATGAAGCTTCTGATTAAACAAAACAAAAGGTGTTACAACAAAATCATGCAGATACTAAGGCATTCTGACATGTAAGAACACACAGATTAGAAGGGTTTGAGTGGAGAGAAGAGGTACTGATCGGAAAAAGGAAAATAAATAAAGCCTCAATGAGAGACTGGAATCAGTTTAGATATAAAGAGAGAGAGTAGAAATAGAACTATAAAGGTAATGGGGGTGCGAGATTTGAAGCAGAAAGAAAAAGGGTTTGCTTACTCAAAAAGCTTCCTTTAATTTGGTTTCTCTCTCACCCACAAACTCAGAGACTGAAAAAAGGAAAGACCCACAAAACTCAAAACCTCTGCGGCTTGTCTCTTTCTTTGGGTGCCTCTGCACTGCACTGGTGCTATTCTTCAATGATCTCCATAACACCCAATTATGACCGTTTATATTATTAAAGAAAATATGTGACATATTTTAAAAAAAATATTCTGTATCTATAACATTCATACAACATTTTATTTATCTTGTAGGAAACCTCATCTGTCATGTAAATGTTGCTACATTAAAAATCTTTGATTTATATAGGAAAACTGTCATTTTTTTGTAATTAGAAATCTTAAAATGAAATCAATGTCATATTTAATGTTAAGAAGATAACTTACAACTTAACATTTTAAACAAAATTTGTCTTTTTCTCTAGGAGACTATAGTGTTAAAAAATGTTAATAAAGTTTTTATACTTTCTTTTATTACTGTGAACCGATAAAAACATTTACATTTTAGTGTATATATATTTACACTTTTATTATAATAGAATAATATAATTTTTAAAAACATATATATACTATATTATATATTTTATTATATAAAGAGAAATCATCCTGTGTAAATATACATATGGTTTTCAATTTTACTCTTTTATAAGTAATAATTTATTAATTTTACCTTTTAAGTCATTTTTTTAATCTAACTATTTTTTTAAATTCAGCCATTTTTTAAATCAAAATAATTATTTATAATAAAATATTATTAACAAGATGGAAAAAAACTATCTACAATGAATTATAAAAAATGTTTTATATTTAGTTTTAATTATAACTATATTTTTTAGATTAAAAATAAATACGTGTATTTTTACTAATAATTTGATAAAAGTAATATTAAAAATATAAAATTAATTTAATTTAAAATGTGTATAATTTTGTATGAGTAATAGTAAAAATATATTTGCTAACTATTTTTAATTAAAGTGACACCATTTAAATACTTATTTTATAAAATAAAAAATGGTTTTTATATATTAAAAAATAAAATTAAAATATAGAATTAAAAAATATATTTCTATATAAATATTTTAAATTTTTTAATTTTTATTCCTGTGATAAGAAATAGTCTGTGATTCTATAGAATGGTGTATTGTGGAAATGACGGTGATTTGGCGCCGTTGCCTTCTGCCAAAAGCTTTTTATTTATATATTTGTGACCGACTAAAAAGAAAAAAAGAATTGCTGACGGGTGAGAATATAAAGGACAATAGTTTGGTAATCTGAGACTTGACCAATGACGAGTGGAAGGAATTGTGCAATTAATTAGTTTTTTATAAATATTTAATTCAAACAAACAATAAAGGTGGGATGAAATCAAAAATCGACCGTTGGAGTGGGGACACTTTATGGTCTTTTGTCTTTAACAATAAAATTTTTTTGGTTGTGGGAAGAGAAAATAAGGAAAAATAAGAAAAAAGAGCAAAAGGGGCCACAAGTGGTATAAGCACATGGTGGTGGTCCCACAATTAGCCTAATCTATTTCTTTGTTTTTATTTATATATGATATTGGCTACTAAGTTACACACAAATCAGCTACAGGTTCAAGTTGGTTGGTTAGGAGCCACAGTGGTATAGAAGGGAAATTTAGTTACATGGTTCTGAGAAATTTGTTGTGACAGCCACATGGAATATGCTTCAAGTTGACGGCTAGAATCATGAAGGGTGTTAGCTCTGACTTTAATTTGAAATTTTTTGAATGTCAATATAACGATAAGCTTTTTATGATATATTGACATTTTTTATTTTTTCATTTCAAATATTCAATCATTGCACTATCATTTTGACATGGGAGTCCCACTGATACTTGGTTTGGTTGTTACCTTCTGCTGCACAGTGAATTATAGATGCATACACCAAACCTTTTAATTTCAATGACACCTCAATTAGTACATACCCACATACTACAAGAATTAAATTAAATAAAGCCGTTATGATTTTTAGGCAATAATGGAGGAATGAAGCAGAGGAAGTTATTCTAAGATGAGTCATGTTATAGGCATGGTGTGGGTGTGGAACACCTGAGCATCCATTCAGCACAAAATAAGGTGCAAGACAAGAGAGACGTTTTACGTTAAAGTGTATCAATGTGAACGCGTTTGGACAGCCAAGCAACAGGAGTGTTTCAAATTCTACTGACAGCTGCGTGTGAAAGGTTAGTATGAGGTGACTTATAATTGAGAATAAAATAATGAGGGACCAAATAATTAGACAATTTGATTGAAAAAGGCTTGATTCGACCTAATTGTTATGTTTATTGCCTGATAGAAACATTTTACGTTCAATTGTCCTCCTCATTGGCTTTGTTAGGTACAATATCTATCAAACTTGTAAATGTATGGCTCATGATGTGATATTATTGATTGTAAAATAAATGGTCTGATCTTACCCTATTTTTCAAGTTATATTTAATGGTGTTAAAGAACTATTTTAAAGTTAGTCGTGGGAATTCCTTTGTCAGGATTAGCACTCAGAAGCAAACAGTTGTGACTAAGTCAGCAACACATGTAAAGGAACGGAATTAAGGTAGCATCACACATTACGATGTATTGCATTACCTGACTGACGTGGTGCTTTTGCGATGTAATGTTTGTGCTTAATCAGCTAATCTCGTTCTACCATGCAACATTGTATCTAGAAAGGCTCGTCATGATGCTTTTATGGACAAATTCTGGTAAAAGGTCACCAGTTCTAAAAAGACCAGCTTGCTTAATTGTAAATTAATATCTAGATCCTCCATTTCGTACTAGGATACATTCAACCGCTAAATTAAATATGACTCAAATAGATCACCTAAACTCAACCAGCCTTCCAAAAGTTCGTCTAAATAAATTAAAAAAAATATATATCTTTATTGTAGATGGAGAGATCCAACAACCAAAACAATTTATTGCTTTTTGATGGGTATTCCCACACATCTATAACGTTATGAATGAGGATTTCGTTAGTCTAACTCATGCGTACAGTTCATCAAGATTACACTCCCCAAGAAAAACCTTAATGCTCCGTGGAGAACCACAGTTACCTTCAGCAATTAGTGCTCTGTCGTTGGCAGCCATATGAGCAATGATCTTGTAAATCATTTCAATCTGCAGAAAGTAAAATGTTACAAAATTTATCAGACTCGCGGTTCTTAATGAAAGTTTAAGAAAATTAATATAAGGAAGCGGTGGGGCAGCAGTATATACATCTTCTGGGGCATGGCAACGGTCAGCGACTTCTTCAAGTGTTAATGGTTCGACAGGTTCCTTGCAGCTGAAGGCAAAAGTAGATAAACACCAATCAGTGATGAATTTAACTGGGCAATTGCTTGGTAAAGAATATTGATGCTGTGTACAAAAGCTTAGTATGAAATCCGAATATTGATCCTCTTCTATTATCTTTAATGGTGTGCGTATATATAGCATGCACAATATTGGATTAATAACAAAAATTCCAAAAGATTATTATACCAAGAGACTCAAAGCTTCTACATTCTTACAACAAGTCAATTGCATCATAAGTAAACAAAATGATAGGAACCAATGCTGAGCATCAGGATACATCATAGTTCCACAGCTACCCTCGATAAAGAAATACCCACCCAGAGCTTATGAGTTCTTCTGAACTCATACATTCAGGAAGATCGGGACATGCATATATCACACAGATAAGTCTGCTATTTACAAGCATACTACAACGTACCTAGCTTCATTTAGCACTGCCAATACCCGCTTCTGAAGTGCTAATACTTCTCCTGCGGCTTTCTTACCAGCTTCCACACCTAATTATCAGCGGCAGTTAAATGAGAATGATGACACTAATTTAGGCACTAAAAGAATAAAACAATTTAATTAGCAACTCTCAAACTTCCAAACCAACTGGGATCAAGTGAGAACGCAAGGATGATTTTCAATATTTTACTTAGATCCAGAAAATCCTAAAACAGACTAATATGTACAGCTTACCAGGTTGGTGATACGCATTTATGTTAATAATCGAGGCATATATTCCAACAGCCCGTTCATAAAGGGCTATTAGGGCACCAACTGATCTGGGGTTCACTTCTTGCACTGTGACTGTGAGGGATTCACGGTTATTGGCATACAGGGCTGACCTTGTTCCCTGAAGAAACTTCAAATTTTTAGCACTATGCACAAATAACAATTAACCACATTAATATTTAAGTAGAATCACCACCAAATGCAATCAGAAAATATGATTGATTAATAGGTCAGACCTGTAGCATACCAAACAGGTAGTCACCACATGTGACACCTGGTTCAAGCTCCCAATCATGACCAGGTGGTCTATCGCGTAGCACCTCAATGAATGTCACAAAAAAATTGTGCACACCTTCCCTCAGTTGCTGAATATAGCTGTTTCGGGTAAAATTTATTAAACAATTTAAACCAAAACTTATGCCCAACAAACTTTAAACTATAATAAAAACTCACGCATGCTGATCCGTGCTTCCTTTATTTCCATAGACACTAATTCCTTGGTTAACCTGTGGGATCAAATTCTGAAGGCATTAATTCATGAAAATTTTAAGTGTTTTAAGATTAAGCATCGTCACAAACTGAGTTTATCAGCAGCACGTCAACCAAGCTGATATATCCCAGGTATGATAAAAGCAAGAGAGCTCCATCTATAAGTGTGAAATGTGTGCTTCCTACGTCATTACAATTTACAAAACTACAGATAATAAGATACTGCTTAGTTCTCATTAGATATTGGCAGCTGTAAACTGAATAAAGAAAAATCTACCATTTTCCCCAAAAAACGCAAGACAAAAGTATCAAAATAATGACAGTAAGAATTTTTAGACACATCATATTCACATACCCGATTACCATCCAAGTCAAACTCCTTGCCAAGAGATTCCATGACCAACTGTTGCAAGTATCTACTAAATAATAACAAGCTGTCCTTATATGGAAGGATAACCATATCCTGAGTAATAAAAAGGAGGATAGAATCATAATAAGCAATAGTGACACGAAACAGAAGATAAGACAGTGACTAATCATTCACAAACTAAAACTTTCTGATGCATACTTTTGATCCTACACCATCTGTAGCCCAATACCAACATAAAGCCAGCAAAGCTGCAGGATTATTCCTTATCTGCATAGAAGTGTCAAATAGTAAGAGTTCCCTATGATTGAGGTGAGAGTCAAAAATTGAACGGCCAGAATGGTAAAGTAGAAAGAAAGGTGGAAACTGAATTGTATAAGAACATTATATAACTAATGCTACACCAGTTACCACACTTAATCACATTATGGTTAAAAGAAGTCAAGGGCATTCAAAAAATTGTTTTCTAGAGATATAACCAGCTTATCTAATTCTAATTTTTCACTAAAAAAGCTTTCCTATTCCCACATACCAACATCAATGTTCTCAATTTGTCTTCCTTCACATATTGTTGAACATTCTACCATCAAGAGGAGAAAGCGATAGTTTGCATGGCCACAAAAGCATGTTATAGGATGAAATGAAACATGCTTATTCTAAAACAAGCTGATAGTATTGAGTTTTTCACCGTAATGATAAGAAAGAGCATTACTGTGACAAACATTCACACAACACATCTGTGTCAAGTAATCATAAGCTAGAAGATCCAAACTCAAATTACCTCAGTATTTTAGCTATAGCATGGATTTTGACACTAAATGCACTTCAATAGGTTATTAGTGTTTAGCGCTGCAAACTTTACCAAGCTATTGTTTCATTCTATTACTGGTTCTAGGGGTATGTCGGCAATTTTCTAATTTATGGTTTTTTTATCTAGGAAAACTAACCATATTGTAAAACTAACCAGTTCTAGGAAATACTTGAAGAATGTATGCAGAAAAAGAAAGAATTAAAATGTACATCAAAAACTAAAAAACTCATGCAACAGCAATAGTTGCATTTATAACCAACCAACAAGCCAACTGTTTCCTTAACAACTTGCTAACATAAAGTAAGTTGATCAACAAATTTCATAACTGATTACCACCACTCATGTATTTGGCCCATGGAGCATCAATAGTACTCTAACATAGATACAGTAAGTCATTAAGTAAAAGTTGTTCACTTGTTCCTCTAGGTGGTGCACTGTTATACAGGAAAAACGTTCATCTAAATAAGCACGACACTAAGTAATCTTAAAATGTTAAAACGTTGGATAGAATGTCCAGAAACATGATCATACCACAGTACTTCTATTTGCCTCATCCATTAATGCCGCACCAGCAAGCATTTCTCTGATGTCAATGGTCTGAATAAAGACGTGTTACAGTTTAATATAAAATGTCAAAGTAAAATAGCAATAAGTTGTTATTGTTTAGGGCCAATTACCTGAAGGGCTGCTGGAAGCAAGCCAACCGCAGACATCTCTGATGTTCTACCTCCCACCCAGTCAAACATAGGAAATCTAGCTAACCAGCCCTCAATTCTTGCAGTGTTATCCAACAAAGAATTTTCTTGTGTTATAGCAACACCCTGCATTATACACCATGCAATAGCAGATGAAGATGATTGTTTAGGTCACAAACTGACAACGGATGCACAAAAGTAGGGCCAATGTCATTGAGAAATTCATATTAATGCCAACAGAAAAACACATTGCTCATAACTAAAATTGTGACAGATAAATACTCGAAATCAATATTATATTAAGTTAATATAGAAAGAGATTTTCCATAATTCGAAGACTTAGTGCATGTTGGAATTACGTTTGCACATACGTTAATCTGTTCACTTCAATCCACCAAGAGACAAGCCTTTCCATTTGCACTTGTTGGATTGGAACATGTGTCTACTGATATCCAAATACACTATTAACATCACTCATTCATCCATTCATCAGAGCGTGGAAAAAAAACCCTTAAATAGTTGAAGAGACTCAGTTATATGTAGACAAGGCAAGAAAATCTGTGAAAATAGAAGCCATAGAAATGACCTAAAATAATATCTTAATATTTAACACATCGTCATTCAAAAAAATTTAGAAGGAATTTCTTATGAAAATTAAAACCTGAGATTAAACCTGTTTTGGGAAATTCAATCCAGCTTCACGAAAAGCTTTCTGCACTTCTAACAAGCCATTTCTAGTCTCTGGGGTACCACCACTCTGAAGATAAATCAAAATTCATAATTCAGCGAAATACAATAATAAATTCCACTAACACCATATTCAAACAAAAAGAGTATAATCTCCATGTACACCTTCGAAATTACTAGTACAAGTGTTGAAGCTAGCTCAGGCCCAAGTTGTGCAATTTGATGATCAATTCCAGCAGGATCCGTGTTGTCAATAAATCTTATCTGTCAAAAATCCAAAACATCAATTTTACCCCATAACAATGTGTTTGAGAATGCCTCATTCACATTCCACAAAGAACAAAGCTTAAGAGATTGTTTGATTCGATAGAATGTTTTCCATTTTCTATAAGTGGAAAAAAATATAAGTTTAATTTATATGCATTGTCAACCAATCGAAATTCTTCATTAGTACTTTTAATGTAATCATTGTAGTAGTAAACAGTAAAACTAAACAAACTTATCGAACATGCGAGGCTATTACTAGATGACAATGTTAAAACTCTTTATATCGTCACGGCAAACACTATTTACTCTTTTACCATTTCATATATAAACTTTCAAAAATTAGGGGTACATTTTGGAAACAAAATTGAAGTTTCCAAGTCCAGTTCACTTTTAATGTTAACCTCTAAAAACTCCAATTATAATGGAGGTTTCGAAGTTTGAATCATTCATTTAGCTGCTCGGATCGTATTACCTTGAGTGGAGGATTATCCGGAGCCAGCGCCTCCGCCACAAACTGCGGTCCAAGTGCGGAGCCTCCGATCCCAACCGAAAGTATTTGAGTAAACCTCCCCTCCGGCGACGACGGCGGCTTAATCTGCCAAGACGCAAACCACCAAACCGCAATCTCTAACCAACCACACTACATGCAATAAAGTGGAAACGCAGCTAACTACAAACCGCGACATCGAACTAACCTTACCGCTGACGACGTCGTTCGCGAAGCTGCAAATGGCGTCGAGCGTGTTATCAATCTGCGTTTTGAGGAACGCGGTGGGCGCCCGCGAGGAGTCCCTGAGCCAGTAGTGGCCAACCATTCGTCCCTCGTCCGGGTTCGCGATGGCGCCCTTCTCGAGGTCCTCCATGGCGCGGAGCGCCGCCTGGAAGCGGGGCTCCATTTCGCGGACGAACTCGTCGGTGAACCCGACCCGGCTGACGTCCAGGTAGAGGCCTAGCTCCTTGTGCTGGTAAAGCCACTCCACGTAGCGGCGCCATAGGGTGCGTGAGTCCTTCTCAAGTCCCCCGTGGTGCGGTTTTGTTATCGAAGAGAGTTGCGCGGGAGCTTCATGCGCGAGGGAGCGAGGGGGGAAGAGTTTGGGGCGGGAGGGGAATGAGGGGAGAGGGGTGCGGCGTCGTTTTGGGGTGGAGTGGTTTTGGTGGTTGAGAGTTGGGGAGGATGAGCAAATGCCTGATATTGAGGCCATGGGAAATGAAGGGTTAGTTAGTTAGTTAATTGGGGTTTGGTCATTTTTGTTTTCTGAAGATTTTGGTTTCTGAAGAAGTGTCTTGGGATTGAAATTGAAGTGGAATGAATGTGTTATGAGAGGAGAGGGAAAGAGGAAGAAGAAGAAGAAGAAGAAGGAGTAGCTTTGTGTGATTGTTGGTGACTTGGTGTGCTGACTGGGATAATGAAAGGAGTGGTGGGTTTTCATTGGTTGGTGGGAATAAACTATCTCTTGTCTTACCAAAATAGGGTTCAACTCCAACTATTATTACCTTTCTACCCTAGTATATTCTCCTCTCACTTCCTCTTTTCACAATATAACGACAAATCTTACGTTTTTAAGTAACCAAGTATTTATTGTTGTCGCACGATCACGTTGTAATTGTAAAGTACACCACTTGCACAATTTTTTCGGGAAATTATGTAAATGGACAAAAGTTAAAAAAATTATTCTCAAAAGTTGTGATTAATTGACACGATGGAAGTTGTACCAGAATTAACTGTGTCATATATATATATATATATATATATATATATATATATATATATATATATATATATATATATATATATTGTAAACTTTTTGAGGAATTTAAAATATATATTAAAATTAATACAATTATTATATTCAAAGATAGCGTTATAATTTAAACGTTTAGTGTTTAGTTTTTAAGATTTTTATATTGTTTTATTCTAATTATTTTATTGGTATGCTATTATTAATTGTATATACAAAATAAGTTTTGTTGTATTTGCATCATACTTTTACATTTTAGTATTGGGAACTCTTTCTCCCTTTATTAACCCTTCAACTATTGAAGATTTGTTGAGGGACTTGACTTCTCACTTAAAAAAATCTTATAATTTTATGAGCAAATTTGCAAACTTTATTATATTTGATTTATTGTACAAATAAAAGATATATTATTTGAGACAAGTGGTGTCGTGTATAGACGCATAGGTAACACCCCTTGCAAATACTGTGAGTTGAATAAGCAAGACATTAGATCAACTACACCTAAAACAGGTATATATCTTCTTACTTTTAAAGTTATCAAACTACTATTATACCAACTATAATTTCTCTTTTCAATTTTTTGTGGACTCCTTACAAGATTAAAGACATTGCTTCCTATTACATGTTAAGGTTTATCTTATTAATAGGATGATGGTTCCTGTTTTGTCACAATTGAATTCCATCAAACTAATGAGTAACGTGAGAATTTAAATATAGACAAATTATTTTCATAGACCTACAAAACTTCAATCAACTTAACAAGGAAGATATGAGAGGCATAATAGATAAAGATTAGCCTCAAAATCATGCAAGGTGGATAGCAATATGGAATGGTCATCATAATCGCTTATTGACGATACTTCTAACAACGGTAATAACCATTTGCAAAACACAACAACATAATTGTAATGGTACATTAATCACACTATGTGCCAGATATCACTTCCACCAACACTACAAGAAAAAACGTCATTATCTACCGCCCAAATCTGTATATAAGGCCTAAAATCCGTATATAATTTTTGGTTATATACGGATTACATACGGACAAAAATCTGTATATAATACTGTCGTAGCTAATGTTATATACGGATAATCCGTACATAAATTACATACGGATCCATATATAAATTACATACGGATAATCCGTATATAAATTACATAC
>NC_028356.1:23325144-23348274 GCF_000741045.1 Vigna radiata var. radiata
GAGGTAGACAAGCACAATAACAATCAGACTAGGAGGGTCAGCCACATGAATCAGTCAAAACCAATAACATGTGAAAAAGAAAAATTCCTTTTAAAGGTTAAAGGTAGCATAAACATAAAATAAAAAGCAGAGAATAAGATATACTTTAACGGAATAACAAAATAAAACATTAACAAGCCTCTTCAACTCCATTACTCATGTACTAGTNAGGCATATCAACCTTGGAGTACATCATCCATATTGACCACTCAGTTTTTCGATCGTTAGCCCATGAGTTACGCAGAAATTCCAGTATCTTTGTTTTATTTTCCCTGATGAAGGAATGAGAATAAAAGCGAAGACAAAAGTTGATGTCATTGACAGCTTAAAGTTATGCTCGAAGATACTTATATGAATGCATCTTTTCTCNGAAAATACGTAACAACCTTAATTCTATTGTTAAATTACTAAATAAATAAATTTGAGTATACCTGTAAAATTTCATAAATGTATTCCAGATAAATAAGAGTTGATTCCCAATAGACTAGAACAAGTTTAGCATATCATCCCAAAACTGTTGAAGGCAAGAAGAAGTATTATTGAGCGCGCAAATAATCTAAAGCATTAAAAAGGCTAATAAAAGGATTCACTTTGCCAGAATTATGAACCTCAACATTGGATTTTGTCCCATCAGACAATAGAAGTGATTTCCCATCATCANCATTTTTCTCATGAGCAAGAGANGGAGAATTTAATGACTTAGTAACATCTGGCTCAAAATTAATTCCCGCCAAAACAATAGTTTGTTTAATTCCTCTGCTTATTCTTAATAGGTCATCAAGCAGGATATCATGTGCAGCCATCAATTCTTTGACGAACGCAGCCTGGTTTGAAAGAACCAGATACAACTGTAAGCAAATGTATATTAAGATAAAAGTTGCAAGAAATTAAGAATCTTATTCAATACTTAAATCATTATACAATATCAAATCAAATACTTCAATGAAGCAAGGATTGCTGCTATGAAGTTATAAAAGATTTTCTATCATAAAAGAACACACCTTGTTTAACCTAAGGTAGTCTTCGCGGCAGGTTCCTTCAGAAGCCAAAGAATTACTGGCTTATAACGAGAAAATTTGAATGAATTGTTATTCTCTCGCATCCTCAACGAACCATATCTTTCATTCTCCCGTTTAGAACTTCCTCTGCACATATTCGAAACCTTTCCACCGATCAACCACTCATTCCACCGATTAATCGGACTATTTCACCGATTAAACCACCTGCACCGCCAGATCTCTAACCTTCACCGAACAAACTAAAATTTTGGGTTTGTTCGACACTTTCCTTCTTCGACACCAAAACCTAGGGTTCCTCGTTCGTTATGCTTCGTCCACTGCCTCACCATTGACGAGTGTGAGTGAGTAAGTCTTTCATGGGCTTTACTCACATTATCCTATTTTCCACGATTTTAAAGAAAACTTCAACAAAAACATAATGAGAAAAAAAAACATTTCACCGAAAATATCTTAAATTAAGGTTTTCTGATCTTCCAATTTTAGGGTTTTATGAATGAACCATGAGAGAAGCTATTACCAGATGGACAGATGGAGTGACTCCGAGGGGGCCTTATGGACAGAAGCAAGCGAGAGCGAATGAGATCCAAAGGGAGTAATTACGAAAGGGACTCATGGCGAGACGGTGGCATGGACTGCCGGCGATGGAGAGTGATGGTGAGAAAGGACTCGGGCAAGATGGGTGAAGCCAACGACAGTGAATGACGGACTGAGCTGAGAGTGAACAAGAGTGGAGGCAACGGGAGGCGCTGAACTGAGAGTGAGAGAGTTCGACTTTGAGAACTCGAAAGGCTTCGTATATCTCTGGAGAAGGTGCGGCAATGAAGGAGAAGAAACCCTCTTAGGATTCATCCTTTCAGAGAACTTGGAATAATGACCAAGATTATTGATAAATTTTGAATGAAATTTGTAAAATTTTTAGATTTTGAAAAATTGAGGGAAAAGGTTGATTGTAAGAGGGGGAAAAAATTGTAAAATTTTTAGAATTTGAAAAGTAGTGGAAAAAGGTGATAATAAAAGAGGGGAAAGAATTTTTAGATTTTATTTTAAATAATTATTTCTTTTACTTACTTACAGATTATGCAGCATTACATATGGATGATGTTTTTCACATATTTTCTCATTTTAACATGTTAAATTTATATATAAATTTTATATACCGAAAAAATCCGTATATAAAATCGGTATGTAATTTACTTTCCAAAATCCGTATGTAAAGTCCGTATATAATATTATTTTATATACGGATTAAAATCCGTATATAAATATCCGTAGATAACTTGCATTTTTCTTGTAGTGCAAAACCAACATTCAACGACAATGTAAGTTCACTTCATATTGTATTTCATGATGTTTTAAATATTAATCTAAAAATTTATTTTTATCTCCAACTAGTAATAAAGTATGAAAAATACTTATTTTCATACTTATTAATTATCTCAAAGTTGTGATTATTCATGAATTATGTGTTTTCCTCATAGAAAAAATGTAATAGTTAGTAAGAAAGCTTGTATAATTTTTTATACAGGAACCTTATACATCATTGAAGTTATGCCATCATTTTCTCCCTAAGTTAATGATAACGTTTGAAAAATCATTATTTTTATACTTAATTTTGGCACTAAACACACCCTTTATGACTTAGAAATAAGCTTGAAATCATGCATTTTGCTTAAGTTAGAGAATCAGAGAGTCAAAGGTGGTATTCTTGGTTTTATGCTTGGTTTTCCTTGTTTTGGCATGAATAAACATGAATTGGATGAAGGAAGTTAAAGTAGCAAAGAGCTGAACTCAGAAGAAGTTGAAGAAAGGCAAAAAAGAAGAACCGCAACCATCGCTCAGCGCCAATTTCACTGCTGAGCGCTGGTCTTGAGGATCAATCCACTGGACGACGCTTAAGCGTCAACGCTGAGGGAAAATCCAAGTGTCGCAGCCATCGCAAAGCGGCACTTTTACCGCTGAGTGCCAGCCTCTTCAGAAAGTTCACTGCCAGATGCTTGGGCGTCAACGCTAAGCGATATTCTGAGTTTCGCGCCCACCACTGAGCGGCAAAACCAGCGTAGAGTGCCATTTGTGTGGGCCTGGGCCAGCTTCTGCTAATTTTTATGAACTATATATTGATTTGGACGACCCAGAAAGGGTATCTTTTGGCAGAAAGAGACGCAGAAACATTTTCTTCACCCCTCAGAGGCAGATTTTGGATGCAGAAGCTCCAATCTATAAATTCTAGGGTTTTATCTTTCGTTCTTTTCATTGTTTTCATCTAGTTTCACCATGTCTATGGTGAACTAAACCTCCATTGTTGTTGGGGAAACGATGTAATCCTTTGAAACTCTCATGTATTGAATTGATTCTTGATATATACGCTTTACTTCATTAATTGTTAGGGTTTTTCCTCTACACTCTATGCATGCTTTGTTTTACTCATTCGATTGCATGATCATTGATTTTGTCCATATGGACACATACGGGGAAATCTAGACATGGGGGAATTCTCTCGGGAGCAATATTACCTAAACATAGGGATAGGAGGACCGATTGTCGTTAAGCTTCTGTGCGAATGTAATGCATGATCAATTGCTAGGGAGACAAGAAATTGTAAACTAGTAATCAGGAGTAGGCTCTCTTCACCGAGACATCGGGTTTAGGGTAAATTAGAAAGTGGCATTGACATTAATGAAGGAGTAGAATTCGTAAATACATGAGAGTGGGTAGGATAAAGTCGAAAACCCCAACAACATAATTCATCCATATAATTCACCTGCATATTTTCTTGGTCAATTGATCAGCACTTGCATGCATGTTTACTTTCTGTTTTGCATTATAAACACTGATTTTCGTTTCTTAAGTCTTAGATAATCAACAAATCACATGACTGTCTAGGCCAATGAGTCTCTAGAGAAAACGATACTCGGTCTTACCGTTTATATTACTTGATACGATTCGGTACACTTACGGAGTCTTAACAAGTTTTTGGCGCCGTTGTCGGGGACTCGAGGTTAAACTATTCTATTTGTGTGATTATTTATTAACTTTGACTTGATTTTTTTTTTTATTTTTGTTCTAACAATTGATTCCTAGGGTTTTGTTTTCTTGTGTATGTAGGATACTATTCGAACTAGGAGCAAGAAAACTTCAGAACCTCTTCTTGAAGGCTTGAGTGAAACTCGAAGGAGAAAGAGGATTCGAACATCTAGAGAATTGTTTCCTTCTCCAGAGAGACTTTTACAACCCTCACCACAAGAATCTGACCAGAGCATAAAGGAGATGGCTGAGGAGAACACTAGAAGACGTACTTTGGCATATCACACCACTGTTGTTGGCCCTCATCACTTTAATAGCATTGTAAGGTCGAGGGTCAATGCATTAAACATGGAGGTGAAACCGAAGTTGAAGAGCAAATAATTCAATGGACTGTCTCATGAAAGTCCGTATGAACATTTGACCACATTCAACGAGATTTGCAATACTGTGAAGATCAATGGTGTGCTGGATGAGGCTATTAAACTTAGCTTGTTTCCTTTCTCATTGGGAGGCAATGCTAAGCTATGGTTGAACTCTTTCCTTGAGGATAACTTTACTGACTAGGAGGCTATGGTGTCAAAATTCTTGAACAAGTACTTCCCACAATCCAAAATCAACAAAGGTAAACAGGAAATTTCCTCTTTCAGGCAAGGCATGGAAGAAACCCTAAGCCAGGCATGGGACAAATACAAAAGCTTACTGAGGAAGACACCTATGCATGTTTTTTATGACACATCAGTAGTCCTTTCATTCCTTGGAGGTCTTGGTTCTCAAAGGAAGCTTATGCTAGATGCCTCAATTGGAGGTAACATTAAGTGCAAGATCCAGAGGAAGCTTATGAGCTGATAGATAACATGGATACTAATGGTATGGAGATGCAAAGCGAAAGTGGAGATCTTTTTCAACAGAACAAGGTCTTATAGTTACAATCTCAGGATGTCTTGCTTGAGCAACATAAGATTATCACTCAACAATTGCAAGAAGTGATACAGAAACTTTTTCTATTGCCACAGGAAATACAAATTGTTTCACTAGTTCAATGGCAGCAGCAAACCACTCCACCTAAAAAGAACACGAAGCTTGAAGAACTTTTCCAGCAAACCATGAACAGGAGTTTATCTTATGGAAAAAGCATGGAGGTTGCGTTAACAAGAATGGAAACGCACATTAGGAAATTGATCAACAAGATGAAGGGGTGTGAGAGGTGATTCAAGGGAAGAATGTAAAACCATTATTACTAGAAGTGGTAAAGTGTTAGATGAGAGAAAAATGGAGAGAAAAAAGAAAGAAAATTTGAGTGAGGCAGAAGAGACGTAGAAACACTCTCTTCACCCCTCAGAGGCAGATTTTGGATGCGGAAGCTCCAATCTATAAATTCTAGGGTTTTATCTTTCATTATTTTCATTGTTTTCATCTAGTTTCACCATGTCTATGGTGAACTAAACCTCCGTTGTGGTTGGGGAAATGATGTAATCCTTTGAAACTCTCAAGTATTGAATTGATTCTTGATATATACGCTTTACTTCATTAATTGTTAGGGTTTTTCCTCTACACTTTATGCATGCTTTGTTTTACTCATCCGATTGCATGATCATTGATTTTGTCGATATGGACACATACGGGGAAATCTAGACATGGGGAAATTCTCTCGGGAGCAATATTACCTAAACATAGGGATAGGAGGACCGATTGCCGTTAAGCTTTTGTGCGAATGTAATGCATGATCAATTGCTGGGGAGACAAGACATTGTAAACTAGTAATCAAGAGTAGGCTTTCTTCACCGAGACATCAGGTTTAAGGTAAATTAGAAAGTGGCATTGACATTAATGAAGAAGTAGAATTCGTAAATACATGAGAGTGGGTAGGATAAAGTCAGATTCCCAACAACATAATTTATCCATATAATTCACCTACATATTTTCTTGGTCAATTAATCAGCACTTGAATGCATATTTATTTTCTGTTTTGCATTATAAACACTGATTTTCGTTTTTCAAGTTTTAAATAATCAACAAATCACATGATTGTCTAGGCCAATGAGTCTCTAAGGAAAATGAGACTCGGTCTTACCATTTATATTACTTGATACGATTCGGTATACTTGTCGGAATCTTAACAATTAATCATCATGCGTTCAGCTACAAGGAAGACCACTCGCTCAGCGCACCAATATGACTCACTCAACTAGTGAGATTAGTTAAGAGAAGATAAATTAAGTTTTCACTCAGCACATGCATATTTGTCCGTTGAGCGAGTTACATAATTTTGGAGTGGTTATTAAGTCGCGAAAGACAGAAAACAAAAAGGAATTCTGGTCTGAAAGGCACGAAAATATTCCAAGAACTGCAAGGAAGCTACTTTAAGACATGAAGACACCATTCTTCTTTGATTTCCATAAAACGTGTATATTTTATATGACTAAGAGTAGCTAGATTTATCTTTCGTTGGAATTGAATGTAATGAATTCACTATGATGTAAAATTCATATGCAATATATCATCTTGTATTGTTCTTCGAATGCATATTTGATTGTGGTAATCAGTGATCACTTTCATTTTGTGTGTTTTGGAGACTGATGCAAAATATTGTTGATATTTTATTAAATTTAGAATTCTTTGTATACGTGTTGACAATTATGAAAACTAATTTTTTCGAATGGGTAAGCCTAACCATATGAGAGTTAAAAATTTGCGGTTGATGGAGTTTGTTACAAACATAGTATGGATCAAAGATAGATGAATGAACATTCCACTAGTGAAGAGTATGAAAATGAGGTTTCTGAGTTCTTGCAATATGTTCAAGAACATGCAAACTCTGTGAAGGGAATATATTGTTTTGTTGTGTTCATTGTATTAATAAATATGTAAAGATTGGGCAACATGCATGATCATTTATTCATCTTTTGTATAATGAGAAGTTATCACATTGATGGGTATGTGTTACTAAATATAATTGAAGGTTTACTTAATTAATCGACTAACTATTTGTGATTCATAATAGGACCCATTGACAACTGGTGGTCATCATACCAAGATAATACACAGTTGTATGGTTTTGTTTCATGCACAAGAAGATGAAATCTGACTCGAAATCTATGTTACAAACATAAATGTTACATTTTTTCATATCATCTACTTAGTTATATTAATATTAACCTATGCGTCAAATGTTTCAAATTTAATTATAGATAAATCCAGTGCACAACAAATTCAAGTACTATATTCAAAGGTTAGAACTCATTGATCTCTAAGTTATTAATTTTCATATGTTAATTTACTACCTGGATATGTGATTATTTTCTTTGTCATGTTCAGTGTAATAAGCAGCCAGATTCATGAACATGTAGTTACTATGTTATTTAATTCCCCTTTTTCGCTTTAGTTTAGATATACTTTTGACTTGTTCACTAAACAATAAAAATAAATATATTTTTAAAATATAATGTTTGAATAATATTTTTTTAAAAAAATTGAAATTATAAAGTTTTATAAAAATAATTTGATTATTTAAAATTAGAAAATTTTAAATTTTATTTAAAATAAGAATTTATTTTTTTTATTCTTAAATTTGTGTTTATTCTTTTCATATTTTAAGTACAATTTATGATGGAAACATTTATTTGCAATCAACAGTGTGATGACTTGATTATAGTATATAAAAGCTATTATATCAAGCACAAAAGTATAGGTAGAGAATTAAATACATAATGAAAAGCTTACCAAACAATATTTTAAAGGAAGTAAAGCATTAATCTAGTATATAATACTTTTTTTATCTATATGTATAATATGACTATATAACCAACTAGACATCTCATGACAACTTCAAAACTACTCCTCTCTTGACCTTGTGTTATCCCCTCCTATTGTGAAACACACAATCATAATAGTTGATACTATAAACCACAACAGAGTATACAAGATAAGTTAATTTTAAAATTTTAAACATACCACAAATTTTAAACAATAATTCCTTAATATACATACACATTGTCATAAGTAGTAACAAATAGTCATAATTAAAAAATAGGTTAAATACGTTTTTAGTCTCTATAATTTGGGGCGATTTTGGTTTTAGTCCATTTTCAAACTATGGTATAATTTAGTCCTTCAATTTTAGAAAATTCTGGTTTTAGTCTTTTTTACCAATTTTTTTTTAACTTTATTTGTTGTTTCAAGCACGTTTCTTAGTTAACATTGAAGCAAAAATGTGTCAAACAAGGTAAACAATCCAAATGCTATAATGAAACGTGTTTGAAACAACAAATAAAGTTAAAAAAAATTGGTAAAAAAGACTAAAACCAGAGTTTTCTAGAGTTAAAGGACTAAATTGTACCATAGTTTGAAAATGGACTAAAACCAAAATCGCTTCAAAGTATAGGGACTAAAAACATATTTAACCCTTAAAAAATATGCATATGCAAAGTCCTTATGACTCTTTGAAACTGCTGTAAAATTCAAAGTAATTACAATAAATATTGTCTTTTTCTACTGTGATGTATAACTCAATTTTTAAGTATCCCTTGTTGTATGACAATATTTATAAAATCATGTGTTAATATATGGTTCTATTATTAGTTTTTTTATTCCGTTAAATTACTTAGTGATTTTTGGTCTCAGTATATGAATATGGTCATGTTATCATGGATACTGAATAATATGGTTCACGTATGCTTGATGTTTCTAGGAAACTTGAAATAATAATAATCTTTGCCAATTTTAAGATTACAAAGCACTTAATATATTTTTTTAAACTGATTTTGACAGTGTAGATATTCGCTCACGGTACTGACAAAAATTTTACACTCTCAGCAGCTAAATCATTGGTTACGTTAGAAATGATTTTTTTTTTAATCAAAGATTAACTATTAAGGTAGCTTTGAGTTATTTATTCATTATTTTAGTAAACTATAAGCCATTCATGAACCAAGACTCGTTTGGAAACATAACTTCTTCAAATTCATGTAGGAGCTTGTTGTAAGTCTCCAAAGATGAAATTTCATGTTAAATGGGTGGGAGATTTTCTCCTTGGTGTATTTTCTTTTACCATCCAGGATGACTCATTTGTCTTTTTCAATTCAAAGCCTTCAAGTTACGTGAATTTAGTATTGGAAGTCTCACATTGACTAGAGATAAGACCAATTCAGTGTATATAAGTGGGTACAAACTTCACCCTACAAGCCGGTTTTGTGAGGTTGAGTTAGGCCTTAAAAACCTACTTTCTAATATGGTATCAGAGCTATGGTTAGAGCCTATCTTAGCGATATTGTTGGGCATATTGTTCCACCCGCTATTGGGCCGTTATCGGACCACCCATTAACATCTAGTCTCACGCTCGAGATGTATATACCTCGGCGTGAGGGGGGTGTGTTGGAAGTCTCACATCGACTTTGGAAGTCTCACATCGACTAGATATAAGGCCAATTTGTAATATATAAGTGGGGTGCAGGGTGTGTTGGAAATCTCACATCGACTAGAGATAAGGCCAATTTATAATATATAAGTAGGGTGCAGACCTCACCTTACAAGCCGATTTTGTACCTCATATTACAAGCCGGTTTTGTGGGGTTGAGTTAGGCCTAAAACCCACTTCTAACATTTAGTGGACGGAAAAGAAAACCATGGCTTTCAAGTTTTAGATGAGAAACCTGTTAGATAAACATTTTATTTTCTGATGATAGAATTTACTTTCATGTGTAGTAATGTTCAAAGCTCACACTTGCATCCAAATATTTTATGCCACTTGATTGTATAGCTGAAAAATTGACTTTTCTAATTTGGATGGCTGAGTAAGATGTGAAAGTTTAGAAGGAGATAGATATGGAAATCAAATTTTTATCTTATCAATTCTTTATCATTGACGTAAAACAATTTCTCCTTCCCCCACACACAATATGTCTCCTCCTTTCGACCGTAAGTTTCGATATTTGTTTTGACTTTATATTAAAAATTTTCAAGGCTACGAAAAAGTTATTATTAAAAAGTAGATTTTAAGCCTAACTCAATCTCACTCAAAAGAACTTCCAACAGTTACTTTGATAGGTTCCTTCTTTTGAAACCATCTGACATGGTAGGCTGTTGAGGACAAGCATAAAAGCTTGTCTTTGTCTTCATTGAGGGAATGAAAATAATAAGTAAAACAGAGAGAATCGTGAGGCTGACTTGAGCTTCTTGGTTGAAAGAGAAAGGAAAGTAGTTGTGGACCTTAGAACACTCTAAAACTTCAAGATCTTTGCTGGAATAAAGGTAGGGAGCCAACCTTTGATTGGATTGTATGGACACCTTGAAATGCTTGATCTATAAATTGTGTTCTTTTCATAAGATTGATGTATGATAACATTATTGATTGACTTGTGTTTCTGTTATAAAATTTGAATATATTATTGTAACATATCTTGTATCCAGAACGTTGGTGTTGTTATGCAAGATTCTCATTTTGTTTCTTTCACAAGGATTGTATTTTTTTATTTTTCTCTTCCCGCAAGGCTTGAGATTGAGTTGTTGAACTCTTCCTTAAGCCATGGGATTTTTTCCTGGTTTAGTGGGCAGTTGGCTCACTCCTAGCTCTATAAATAGATCCTTTCTTTCATTCCTAAAACATCATAAGAAACTCTTCTCTAATTCTCTCTACTATTAATTTCATTCTTTCTCTTTTCTTCTTTTTCCTAAAAATATTTTAGGTTTACTATTTCTTTTTTTAGAGATCCTTGTTAGTTCTGAGATGCTAAAAAAATTTTGAGAAGTTCCTGTTGTATATTGGGGAATTTATGCAATATACTGCGGATAAGTCCTTAAGGACAGTGATCTACACACTTCGAGAAATCTTTTGTTCGTCATCTTTATTCTTTTTATTGTCAGCTTCTAGGAGAGTTTCTACCTCACCTTATGAAATTTACTGAAATACATATCTTCACTTTGAAATGGATGATCTAGAAAGATGAAATGCCCAAATACAATAGCTCAAAAGTGTCTCGTAAATATGAGTTTAGAGAGAAGACGAATCTTGGTAGCAAATAGATGCTATAATTGCACGTTTTCTCCAAGCCTTTGATGTATGTGTGTGATTAGTAGAATTCTTGGTTGATATAGGTGTGAGATTGAATTTTCCTTGCAAGAAGTCATTTGGTCGTTTATTTTGTAACATGGGGGTCATCTATTAATTTATTTATTGCATAATCTCCATCATATGAAAGAATTATTGTACTTATAGGCCATGATAGTAATTATTTTATTGATACACCTTATCTTATGGTGTTTCACTATACTTTTTGGTGGGAAACTCTTTCATAGCTGTTATCCATTTATTAAGTACTAATCTAAAAATGCACACACACACACACAACACACACACACACGCACACACACACACATATATATATATTGAATTCTTTCAGATTTTTTTATGCTATTAACTTTGTAGATAACGTGTAGAGTTTTGCTACTGAAAAGTCTCCTTTGCATATCTACATATGAAATGTACAACTCTTTTGTTCTTGCAAGACTGAATTTAGACATTATGGGACGCTAGGTTGCTAATGTTTCTTGTCTTTTAGTGTATTATTAGTAAAAATTTTGTTAAGATATGCCAAATATTCTATTAAAGGATATTATGCAATCAAATATTATGTTAATTATATTTTAGATATTATTATAATTTGTGCAGATTTGTGCATGATAACGGTCCAAAAACCGTTATTTTCATATTTAAATTTAATAGTAAAACACACCTTTTATTGCTTAGAATGAGCTTTAAATCAAGTAAAACACTTAGTTGTGTCTTGTGAGAGTCAAAAGTTGGTTTTAACGATATTATGCTTGTTTTACATTGTTTTGCAGGGTTTTTAGATGATCTAAAGATGGAAGTGAAGTAAGGTGGACTTAGACCCATGAAAGAAGGAGAAAAATGATGAAAAGAAGGGTCAAGTGAGCCGCTGAGCGTCAGAATGGTCCGCTGAGCGCTCAGAGCGTTTAGAGGGAAACCGCTCAGCAACAAAACTAACCGTTGAGCGGTCAAAGCGGCAAGAGGCAAACCGTTGAGCGGTGAACTTAGGCGCTTGGGCGGTTGTCTCTTTTTATTAGCTAGATTCTGTAATCTTTCTGTTATCTTTCTGTTATCTTTTTGGGCTTATATATAGCCCTAGTGCGAATTAGAAGGGGATTCTTTTGGCAGAGAGAAACGTCCAGAGCTATTCCACACACCTTGGAGGAGGTTCTTTGGATGCTTAGGCTCCAATCTATCAAGTTTAGGGTTATTTCTTCCATTCTTTCATCATATTTCATCTAGTTTCACCATGATTATGATGAACTAAACCCTTTGTTGTTGGGGAACAATGTAATCTTTTGAAACTCTCATATATTCAAATTCCTATTTACTTCATATGCTTGTCATATACTTATTTATCAATTGTTGGGTTCTCATCTTTGCTTTAATGCTTTTATTGTTTAACTCATTCATTAAAAGTTGTTTGTCTTTATCGATATGGGGGCGTACGGTAATGCCATGAACTGGTGAGAAATTCCTTGATTATGCTAATATCGCCTAAGGATAGGGGTAGGACGGTCAATTGTATTTGCTTCCGATCGCATTGCATTATTGGTTACTAGGGGAGGCTAGGGATAACAAGATGGCAATTAATAATAGGCTCTTTTCACCAAGGGATTGGGTTAAGGGTAGACTAGAAAGTTTGCATGGCAATTGGATAAATAAGTGAAGTAAATAAGAAGAGTAGATATATGAGAGTGGATAAGATGAAATTGTAAACCCCAACAACATCATTCATCCATAGTTTCTTAAAACGAATTGAATCAACTGCATTTGCATGTTTATTTTTGTTCTTTGCATATAACCACCAACTTAATTCTTTTCTCAAGTCTTACGCGATTTGTTTACATGAAAAGTAAGGCCTAAGAGTCCTTTGGGAAGAACGATATTGGATTTACCAATTATATTACTTGATAACGATCTGGTACACTTGCCAGTGGCTTAACAGTGCACATGTCTTTCCTTTAATAGATGAAGGATTATAGGATCCTTGTATGTATATATATGGTACTTTATTCCTTGAAATAATACAAAAGAATTATTCTTTAAACCTTTTATTATGGTATCAGAGCTAAACACTGATATCCTCTACAGTTTAGGAATCAGTGCTTTTTTCATTGAATATTTCTGATGGCTTCTTCGGATGACAATCAATCGGAGAAACATGATTCTGGAACTTCCACTGCTTCCAAGAGTTATATTTCTACTACTGTCGAATTTGTGACTAAGTCAGGTATATCTAACTCTGCTCTTAATCTTTCTGTTGTTACTAAGGGTAGTGATTGGATAATTGATTCAGGTGCTACTGATCATATGACTTGTGATCCTCATATATTTACTAATTTTTCCTCTAATTGTTCTAAAATTGTTATTATTAATGTCAATGGGGTCTCATCTCCTATTGAAGGTATAGGTATTATATCCCTCTCACCCTCTTTATCGATTCTTGATGTTTTATTTTGTTCCTACATTAAATTGTAATCTTATCTCCGTTAGCAAGTTAACCAAATCACATTCTTGTGTTGCCTTGTTTTACCCAACCTATTGTCTTTTTCATAGAAATTTCATAAAAGAGAAGATTGAAGCTGGAATAATTTCCTTTCCTTTTGTAAGATCATCGTTACAGTTGGTTAGTGTTCTCACCAAAGGAGTGTCAAGAAGATTGTTTAATGAGTCTCTATTCAAGTTGGGAATGCGTGATATCCATGCACCAACTTGAGTGGGGGGTTAAGATATGCCAAATATTCTATTAAAGGATATTAGGCAATCAAATATTATGTTAATTATATTTTAGATATTATTATAATTTGTGCAGATTTGTGCACAAGTCTTTCCTTTAATAGATGAAGGATTATAGGACCCTTGTATGTATATATATGGTACTATATTCCTTGAAATAATACATCAGAATTATTCTTCAAACCTTTTATTACTTTTCATAATGGGCTGACACATGCATTATGACAAACCTTCTTACAAGTATTTTTTTTTTTAAATTGGAAAACCACCTTTGCATCTCAGGTATTGGATCATGTTTTCATATCATACTTGTGATTGATCAACTCTAGACAACACTTGAGTATTCCCTTAATGAAATTGCATCAGTCCAAGCTTGACCCTTCCAGTTTACAAAACTAATATAGGTCAGAGCTGGTAGGAGCGTGATAAAACTTTGATTTTGTGAATTTTTCTGCGACTAGCTCAATTACTCAAAAATTTCGAATTAATATTCAAATGGAAAGTTCTTTGAGTATAGATTCCAACAAAACAAGAATAATCTCATTTGAAATCCTGTGAAGAGTGTTATTAATAAAACAAACAACCAAGGTCAAAGCTAAATATATAAGAGCTTGATTAAAACGTTGATTTTCGGAATTTAATTACAACTAGCTCAGTGGTCCATAAATTTTGATTAAGTAGTCATTGGAATGTTCTTAGAGTCTAGATTTCAATAAAAAAAGAATCATATAATTTGGAGTCTTGTTAAGATATTATGAGTAAAATAGTCAGTAAAGGTCAAATTTGACAGCACATTGTCTTTTACGTGTTTTGTGCTCAACACATCTGCCTAATTTTATTTTTTTAATTTATTATTTTATTTATGAAACCTTAAAAAATAAAATACTCTCTTCACTCACTGTGTATACCAAAAAAGTAACCTCTGCTCTCACAAATCACTCTCACGGAACTTGCTCTCATTTACGGTGTTGTCACTCTCACTTCTTCACTGAGATTCTTTAAGGAACAGGTTTCTTGTATGTTTTTTGTGTTTGTTTTTGGATGACATTTGGATTATATTGTACTTTTTATTATTATTTTGAATTATCTTCAGTTTAACATCATTTTTTGGGAGTGAAATTTGTTTAAATTTGAATATAGAAAGTTTGTAATTTTTTTATTTAAAAAAAAACTCTAATTAAATGGGCTAGTGAGCCAACCCGTTTACCCACCAACCCGTGGTGGGTCGAGCCAGATTCAGATTTTTCTTGCTCGCTAATAAATGAGCCGGGTTGGGTTGGCTCACTAAGTGACCAACCCGTGGTGGGCCGGGCCGGATCAAGCCGGGTTACCCGTTTTGACAGCTCTATGTCTAGGTCACATCTCTAAAAATAGAGTTGAACGACTTGTGTCAAATGAGATTTTGAATTTCATTGGCTTCACAAATTTTGATGCTTGTGTTGAATGCGTTTAAGGAAAACAAACCAAGACATCGAGATTGGGTGCATATAGAGCTACAAACGTCTTAGAACTGATACATACGGACATTTGTGGTTTTTTCCCTACACCTTCATGGAATGATCAACAATATTTTATATCATTAACAAACAGTTACTCTAGATATGCATGCCTATATCTTATCCATGAAAAGTCTCAATCATTGGACGTGTTCAGATCTTTCAAGGCTGAAGTTGAGAATCAACTCAACAAACGCATTAAGAATGTCAGATCTGATCGTGGTTGTGAATGCTATGACAGATTTGACGGATCGGTGAATAATTTCCAAAACCTTTTGCCAAGTACCTAGAGGAATGTGGAATCGTCCCACAGTACACCATGCCAGGTTCACCTAGCATGAATGGGGTGGCTGAAAGATGAAATCGGACTCTTCAGGATATGGTAAGGGGTATGATATGTCATTCCACCTTGCCAGAGTCACTCTGGAGGAGAGGCATTGAAGACTACAACATATATTTTAAACAGAGTGCCAACCAAGGCAACTGTTGCAACACCTCATGAGTTTTGGGTTGGACGAAAGCCGAATCTAAAACACTTACGTGTATAGGAATGTTCAGCTGAAACAAGGCCTTACAGGCCAAATGAAAAGAAATTGAACTCTCAAACAGTGAGCAACTACTTTATTGGTTACTTTAAAAGATCAAGAGGCTATAAATTCTAATGATCCCAAATCTAAGAATATTTTTGAGACGCGAACTGCCACATCCTTTGAGGATATTGAGTCTGGGAGGAAGAATAAGGTAAGAGACTTTGTCTTTGAGGAAGAATCGGTGTCAATTCCATATTTGATTCATATAGTTGATTTTGATGAAGCGAGTATGACACCGCTAAGTTCTTAACCTCTACAAGAACAAACTCAAGACCCTCAAGAATAGGTGCTTCAAAAGTCAGTATCGTTGCGGAGATCCATGAGAGAAAGGAGAAGTGTCATCCTAGATGATTATGTTGTATTTCTCTAAGAAAATAAGGAAAATAATAGTATGACGAAAGATGACCTTGTCACCGTCCATCAAGCTATGCAAGATCCTAATTCAGAAAAATGGATTAAAGCTATGAATGAGGAGTATAAGTCCATGCAAGACAACAAAGTTTGGGAACTTGTCTCGTTGCGAGAAGGTGTGAAACCTATTGGTTGTAAGTGGATATTTAAAACCAAAAGGGATTAATTCTAAAGGTAATGTGGAGAGGTATAAGACTCGCCTTGTGGCAAAAGGCTATATTAAAAAAGGAATGGATTAATTTTAAAGAGACTTTCTCTCCAGTTTCATCGAAAGACTTTTTTAGAACAATCATGGCTTATGTTGCACGTTATGATTTGGAGCTTCATCAAATGGATGTCAAGACGACGTTTCTTAATGGTAACATTTATGAGACAATTTATATGGTACAACCAGAAAACTTTGTGTCAGAAGATTCAAAGAATATGGTATGCAAACTGACAAGATCCATTTATGGGCTAAAACAGACATCTCGTCAGTGGTATCACAAATTTCATCAAGTTATTATCTCATTTGGTTTCGAAATAAATGTGGTTGATGATTGTGTGTATCACATGTTTAGTGGAGCAGGTATATCTTCCTGGTCTTGTATGTTGATGACATACTAGTTGCTACCAACAATATAGACATGTTGCACGAAACTAAGAGATTTCTATCTAGAAATTTTGAAATGAAAGATCTTGGTGATGCTTCCTTTGTATTAGGAATTCAGATACACCGAGATCGATCTCGCAATATTCTAGGATTATCATAGAGGAATTACATTGATAAGGTGCTTAAAATGTTTGGTATGCAGGATTGTAAAGCAATAGATACTTCAGTCACTAAGGGAGACAAGTTCAGTCTTAATCAATGTCCAAAAGGAAATCTAGAAATTCAGGAAATGCAAAAGATTCCTTATGCTTTAGCGGTAGGGAGTTTGATGTATGTCCAAGTATGTTCGCATTCGGATATAGCCTACATAGTTGGGGTTTTAGGCAGATATTTAAGCAATCCGGGAATGGATCGTTGGAAAGTAGCAAAAGGAGTTATGAGGTATTTATAGAGAACAAAAGATTATATGCTCATGTATAGAAGGTTAGACTAGTAAGAGATCATCAAGTATTTTGACAACTTTGTACGATGCCAAGATAGTTTAAGATTCACTACAGGTTACATTTTCATGCTAGCTGGTGGTGTAGTTTCTTAGCCCATTACCAAGAAAACTATGGCTTTATCCACTATGATTGCAGAATTTGTAGCAACTTATTAAGCATCAAAACAAGGTATGGCTGATTTTTGTCACAGGGATGTGTATTATGAAAGGAATTGAAAGACCAATCAGGTTATACTGTGACATCAAATCAGTCCTTAAAGAAAGGGTACAAAGTGGATGGATTTTCATAAAACACTTAGGGACAAACACCTTGATAATGTATCCTCTTAATAAGGTAATTACACCTCAATCTCTTTTGTTAAGGTTGAGAGGTTGTGTAGTCTTAAGAATTTAATGATCCAATATGATTTGGAGACAGAAGAAAATTAAAAAATTATGTGAGGTGAAATATAACTTGATTCTGTAGAAAAATCGGTAAGAAAAGTTTAGAATGAATTTTAAAAATGTAGTAGCAAATATAAAATTTTATGTAAAATGATTAATTAAAGTTGTAGAGAATAAATTCTAATTGGTTTGAGAGACGAAAGAAATTAAAAAATACTCAAGGTATATAATGACAAGTTTTGAGCTCATAAAGTCTAAAACATTTGTAAGGATTTATATNNATATATATATATATATATATATATATATATATATATATATATATAACAATTATTAAATATGTTAGAGCCATTATATTTTATTAGCCAACTTTATAAAGTGATCTAATTAAGATAAATATGGCCAAGGGTATATTTGTCATGAAAGAATGTTATGTAAATACCAGCAATAGTTTTAATTTGTTGAAGGGGCCAAATTATAATTATTGAAACTAAATAATATTAACCGTTAGAGGTTATTTAAAGGGTCATGGTCCCCATTTGTGAGCACAACGATTCATTCCTGTTTCTTTCTGTATATCCCTATCAGAAGAGAAAATCCAAAGGGAACTAAAGGTGCTCTACAGAGGAAAGATCAGAGACCAATTCAGGTTCTTCATTAATTGTTCATAATGTCTAATCCTACAGGTATGCTTCTGCTTTAATGTTCTAAGGGTATTGAGAACTTCTTTGATTAAAGGGTTTATTGTTCATTGTTAATCTGTCAATAATAAAATTTCTAACAATATTAAGTACCTTTAACGTTGGAAAAGGGTTGTATATGATTATGTGCTTTGTTTTATGGAGAGACGTTTTGTATCTCTTTGCCTACATGAAGCAGTGGAAGAGTATAGGTTTAGGTAGTTGTACTTTTCTCCTGTGTGAAGCAGTAGAAAGGGATAACCTCTTCGACTATGTCAGACAATAGAAGAGAAGAGTTCGAGTATTGCACCTTTCGTATGTGTGAAGAAGCGGGAATAGGATTCCCCTTGCCTATGTGAAGTAGTGGAAGATTGGATGTCCAAGCATTCTGCCTTCTCAATTGTGTGAAGCAGTGGTGAAGGTACCCTTTTTTCTCGCCTGTGTGAAGCATTAGTGAAGGAAAGTCTTTTGACTCGAACCATCTTACCTCACCATATATAATTGTGTGATGATAGTTTATGAGTGAAGAATGGACAAGTTAATTGTACAAAATAATAGTAATACGATACAGATGATTTGTGGAAATAAATGAAATAAATTTTATTGTTTGTATAAATAGTGTGAGTGGGTGTTATGATATTATATATCTATTCTATGTTGTTCTAGTTAGCTCACCCTACTTGTTTGTTTTTGTACGATGATTGTATAACTCGTGATGTTATACAAGAGCAAATTTTTTTACCGATGAAGCAGGAGCTGCTTAGAGCGAGAATCGTGTTGGGAAATTTGTTGGAAGTTTTAAAGTTGTATTACTAAATGAATGGTTATTCTGTATTGTATTTTAAACATACTTTTAGTTTATTTCAATATGAATGTAGTATTGTATGGTTTTATTCGATTCAAATCATAAATTTCTTTTTGAATGAATATTTAAAATAAAATAAAATTCAGGTAACACTCTGAGAATGGGTGTTACACTTGCACTTCTCATAATTCACCTATATCTCCTAGGAACTATAACTTTATAATGGTCGGACAACACTCTTCCCAAGAGTATGACAAGGTAAATCCTTATCTATTATATTTGATCTCTTACCAAATCTATAGATAAAAACCTCTTTTGGCTCTCACAACTAGGTTTTTTCTTTGTGAGTCCAATACTAGTAAGTCAAGAAAATATCATTTCAACTTTAACATTAATACACTTCACACGTCACCACACATATTAGTATTTCTATACCCTAAGAATCCTTACATTCTCATAAGTCATTCATATCAAATCAAAATACAATTTGCAAAATTTAATCTAACTTCACCATTTCATGTTGGTATATTCCCGCTCACTGAATAAATGTCTCGTTCAACGAATGTCTCTAAGGAGAAGACATGCATAAAACTATAATACTCATCTAGTAACGTGTGAAGTCAATTCAAATTTCACACAACAATTTATCACAACACATCATCATGCGATTCACATCTCATCACATCAAATCTAACTTCCCATATTATATAACACATTTTTTTTTCTTAGAGATGCTCCTAGAACTTTATACCACAGAGGACTCTAACTAACTACACAAACATTAAATGAAAAAGCTAAGTATATCACTAATATCACAACTAAATATAAATTCACTCATAACTAATTTGAAGTACTATATAATTCTTACAACCAGTTGCATGTCAAAATGCTAAAAATGTTTCGAAAGATATAATAAAATTGAATTTACGTTTTTTATAATTTTGTTCTTTATAATTTTGATCATACATGTAGGATTATTTGTTGTAATCCCACTAGTGGTTTCTAATTGTCAATTACATAAACAATTTAATAAAAAATCTATAAAAATGTAGAGGAGAATGTAAAACTAGTTTTTAGAAAGATAAAATAGTTTTTATAAAATGAAATTTATTAAAATTCTATTTATAATTAATATTTTAAATAATAAAATAATGAAGTATTATCTTCCATAAAAACTATATGTACTATTTTTTATCGTCAAGTAAAAAAAAATTATTTTAAAAGAATTTTGTCAATTGAATTATTTTGTCCTAACTAACACAAGAGATATTCCCAACTTAAAATGGTGAATGATTTATTCATAAACTTAAAAATAAAACAGAAAAATTATATTTAAGAAAGATAGTTTTTTTTTTTTATATTTTTTATTTATTTATAACCAAATAAATTAATAATGAAAACAACTGTTAATTTTTTTATCGTTAAATATCACTTAAAAATAATGAATGATTTATTCATAAACTTAAAACTAAAACAGAAAAAATTATATTTCGGAGAGATAGTACTTTTTTATTAAATTGTTTATTTCCTTATTACCAAATAAATGAATAAATATTTAAAAACAACTGTTAATTTTTTTTATCGTTAAATAACAATTGTTGATGTATTAGTTTTTCGTACGCGAATCACGACATATTCCTCTATATTCATTCCCTCTTCCATTAAGTCAATTTCATAAATTAATAAAACACCTGGAATTTAAAAAATATATTTTAACAATGTACATTATTTTAAACTTAGAAAGAAAACTCGTTTTGTTGAAGTAAAATCACTATTCACTGTATTTTTCATATTAAAATAAAATTTATAAACCTCATCAAAATTATTAAAATACTAACTAAGTTTTTAAAGATACAAAATAACATGAACTTTTTACTCAGAATAATATATCTAATTATTAAATAATATATCACGAAATTATCAATATACAGCTTATTTTGAAAATTTCCATCAAAACTATTATTATTCGGATTACGTTTTCCACTATAAATTTAAAAAACTCTCTCTCTCTCTCTCTCTCTCTCTATATATATATATATATATATATATATATATATATATATTTTAAAGTGTTTGAAATTTAGATAATGGTTAATCTGATATTTTTCTTCAGTATACCTGAAATGATTTTGATATACATTTAAAACAGCTTTCTGGAATATATATTGTACACTATGATATTTGGGCCGAGCGGTTAAAGATATATTTTATTCAAGATATGAAATAATCAAGAATATCTATTTAAAGATATTTAGTAACTGTACAGTATGATATCTGGGCCGAACGGTTAAAGATATATCTTATTCAAGATATGAAATAATCAAGAATATCTATTTAAAGATATTTAGTAACTAACCAGATTTTCAGGTAAGTCTGTTTATATTATATTCTGTTTATATTTTATTCTGTTTATATTTTATTGGGCTTATATCAATTTAAGGTCCATGAGACAAATTATAAATAGAGACTCAGGGCCACAAGTTAGGTAACTTCCAATCACCTTCAAATCACTCTCCAATCACATTCACAAATACTCAATTAAGAACCGAGGTTCTTCCATCACATGCCTGACTTGGGCGTCAGAGTGCCTTTTGCAGGTACCTCCCCCTCCGGTTAAAGATCGAAGTCCACCGAACGGTCAAGGCTGAAGGAGTGCGAGCGGACAAGATCCAAGAAAAGCGAGCGATCTAGTCAATCCAAGCGCCAGAAAGCAGGAAGGCCACGTCATCCAGGTTAGTGTCTCGGTCCCCAAAAATATCTACCGAAACATTTTGGCGCCCACCGTGGGGCCGAGACTTGAAGACTCCCAATGGTTACCACAAGGAACATGGAAAACAACAACTCAACCGATATGATTAGAGAATTGCAACTTCAGGAAAGAATGACTAAGTTCATTCGAATGGAGGATATGCGAATCTCACAAAAAAAGCAACAACGAGAAGCTGATATAGGCGGAAAGAGAAGGGACAACAACCAAGCGTTCGGAAATTGCGACAAGGGAGGAGGCTTTCGACCAAAGGACTTCCCCTGCATGCCTAAGTTTGATCATTACACCGCTATCAATGCACCCAGGGCAAAAATCCTTGAGGAAGCCCTTAGCACGGAACTTCTCTCGATCAGAAAGCTTCATTCACCTAAAAATGCTGATGGAGGAAAGCGCTAATACCATCAAAACTTGGGACATACTACCGAAGAGTGTGTAACAATCAAAGATAAAATCGAAGAGCTCATTCCTGTGGGCCATCTCCGTAAGTATGTGAAGAAGGATCGATCACGGACAAGAAGTTCGTCGAGGTCTCCACAAAGAAACACCGAACGACAACATAAGAAGGAGGAGCGAAAACATAAGCGAAGTCGCAGCCGCAGCCGTAGCTCTGACAGTATAATCCGGGGACGTATTGACTAGAAGATATAATGAAAAGTCCTTCCTAACATTTGGAAGGCGACTCATCTTAAGTTTACAGTAGTTGGATCTTGATGTAATGTTTATTTCAATTAAATTATTTTGACATGACTTACGTGTTTACACTTTTGGTATGAATAAAGCTAGGCAATTCCTTCAATAACATATGTTCGGCCATTCGGCCTCCCAAATACAATACCATTCGGCCTCACAGTGCAGATGACAGGAGCATGCACTCTCGTCCACAAAAACCCAGGGAATGTAACCCCTGGTCCTAAACCGAGCGGTGAGATTCTATACGGACTCACTCTTGTCCTAAACCAAGCGGTGAGATTCTATACGGACTCACTCTCGTCCTAAACCGAGGGGTGAGATTCTATACGGACTCACTCTCGTCCTAAACCGAG
>NC_028356.1:23348382-23350270 GCF_000741045.1 Vigna radiata var. radiata
GATTCTATACGGACTCATTCTCGTCACTCTCGTCCTAAACCGAGCAGTGAGATTCTATACGGACTCATTCTTGTCACTCTCGTCCTAAACCCAGCGGTGAGATTCTATACGGACTCACTCTCGTCCGAAACCGAGCGGTGGGGAACTTTCTCTGTGAACGCTCACTCTCGTCCTCAACTGAAATGGTCACAGGTATTCAACCGTTCTGCTTTACAGGTACTCGGCCATTCGGCCTCACAGGTGCTCGGCCATCAGGCCTCACAACCATTCGGCCATTCGGCCTCCCAACAATTCAGCCTCAAAAGTACTCAGCCATTCTCCTCCCAGATATTCAACCATTCAGCTTCTGGCATTCAGCCATTTGGTCCCACATATCGTGTCTACTGGGAGGTTCTCCAGGAACTCCTGGGCCACGGACGGTGATAGGTATCGCCGCCCAATCAAATTTGATGTGCATTTTAAAGTGCAGTATAACTAGGGAATGACCCCTAGGTCGTCTCCCAAGGACCAATTAAGCGGTTCAAGAGTCAAGTCTAACACGAAAAGGGGGGGTTTGAAAATGTTTGAGAATGCAATGACGAAATTAAAAATAAATGAAAATCAATTAAACATGTAAAATATTCTACCATTTCATGTGACCAAGTGCTTTTACCAAAAGGGAATTAAATTTGCAAAGTTCCTACAAATTAACCTTGACCGTGACCTCCCATTGTTGGGCTTCCACGTATTGGCTTCAAAGAAAATTGAAATTTGGGAAAGGTTTACTCATCCAGCCGTGTCCTACTCTTCACGTCTGCACTCACTTGCTCCAAACAAATGGAAATTGCTTCCAAAAGTTTCCTCCACAAAAGACAACCAAGTGCAACCTAATTCTACCTACCTACTTTGCCACAACATTGCCGGATCTCTTTCCTCAATCAAGTCAGACCAGCACCCAATGCCTCTTTCATTCTTTAATTAATTGAAATGAAACTAGCTACACTAGAAGCTCTCAGCCGTCCCATCTCAAGCCTTCCATCTAATCCTCTTTCTTTAATTCTTCAAAATGGAATCTAAGCCCAAGAAACAAGTACCGGACCCCACACAACCTTTCATTCAATGAAACTTAGAAAATAAAAGAACATTGCTAATTCCACTTGAATCAAGCGTACAGGACCAAACAATCAATGTAAATATTGTAAAATCTCTTTCAAGCTCCTTTTAGAACATGACGTGACAACATGAATAACCAAGTAAATCAGAGAAAAATGCCATGCCTAGCAACGTACAACACCACACTAAACCAAGGCAATGAATTTCACTCTTCAATGAAAATTGACAAATACCGTGGCATGTACACAAACTACCGGTCCCACCATTTCATCTCCTGCCAGCACCGTGAGTCAACACCTTTCTACTTTCTCCAAATGTCAGCGAATGCTCATCCCAAGATCCACCTAATACACCATTCATTCATTGAAATAGAGAGAAGAAGTAATTCATTCTTCCAACAGCCGTGACCCCACCTAACCTCCTCTTCAATCAAGGAAACAAGCTAGTCCCTTCCAGCTTCACCCTTTGCATTAATTAGAAGATAGAAATGCTGCAGAGAACGTTACACAAATTGGTCCAGCGCATGCATAAAATTGAAAGGAATTGGAATTGGAAAAGATGTTTCATTCAACGTCAGCGTTGCAAACTAAAAAAATATTGGCAAGGTAAATGAGCTTAAAAAGCGTGTCTAGAGCATCAACAATGTAACCAGCCAGCACAATTTTTTTTTAATCTCCTAAGCTCATCCTCAAATAACGTTCCAGGCCAAGTATTCTAAAGAGGAAAGTGACGCAGCCACCGAAGCTTGAATCAAAATTACAGCGTTGCAAGAAGAAAACATAAAACATGCTAACAA
>NC_028356.1:23352450-23388357 GCF_000741045.1 Vigna radiata var. radiata
ATATATATGGGTTTGCTAACTTGCGTACGCCTGTTTTTCAGTTGGTACATTTTAGCAATGTGTACCGGGTTTCAATAGACAAAAATACCCTTATATGTCATGGATTCTAAGTTTTAAAGTGAAGGATATTTTAATAATTTTCATTCTCAGAATTAAAAAAATAAAAAAAGAAACCTCAAACCCTTACCCACCTCTCTCATTCCTCTCAATCCTTTCTTTTTCATCTCTCTCACTCCAATGAAATTAAAGAGATTATGAATGAACTTTTTTCGGAAGGTGAATATGTCAATGACTCAACTCTTTACCAAAGTAAATTGTTTAATAATGAGTGTCTTTTTAGTTGGGGCTAGTGTAGAGATGACAGAGAAAATGTTTGAGTGAGAGAGATGAAGGAGAAAGGGTTGAGAGGAATGAAGGAGGTGAGTAAGGGTTTGGGGTTTCTTTTGTTAATTTTGAGAATGAAAATTATTAAAATAAGGCAAGTGTTTCTGATTTTTTTCAATTGGGGCTAGAGTAGGGATGACAGAGAAAACGTTTAGAGTGAGAGAGATGAAAAAGAAAGGATTGAGAGGAATGAGAGAGGTGGGTAAGGGTTTGAGGTTTCTTTTTTTATTTTTTTAATTCTGAGAATGAAAATTATTAAAATATCCTTGACTTTAAAACTTAGAATCCATGATATATAAGGGTATTTTTGTCTACTGAAACCCGGTAGACATTGTTAAAATGTACCAACTGAAAAACAGGCGTACGCAAGTTAGCAAACCCCATATATATATATATATGGGGTTTGCTAACTTGCGTACGCCTGTTTTTCAGTTGGTACATTTTAACAATGTGTACCGTATAAGATCCGGATAAAATAAAAATATATTATATTTTTATTATATATTTTCTAATATTAAATATTTAATTATGACATGATATTTGATGATAAAAATGTTAAAGAGATATAGGAAAATTAATTAATAATTGTTTATTTTATTTTTTCGAAATTGGTTAACGTAATGTTTATAGATTAATGTTTATGATATTTTAACAATGAAATTGCATTGATTAAATGGTAGTTCTGTGTGCGTGCCCATAGGAGACTTTATTAATCAATATGAATGATTCCTTTGTTTTTGTTTTGCGTGGCTGTTAAAGGAATTAATTTTGGAAGTGAGAGGAGACCTATATATAAATTAAGCTAGCTTTTAAGATCTATTTTAATTTGTTTTTTTTTTGTGCATGAGAGAGGGAAAAATTCGTTTCTCTGTAGCTGTATACATTGATTTCTTTATATAAAAGATAGAAAGGTTTTAATTCCAGTGCATGGTTATGTGAATAATAAAGAATTAGGAGAGAGAAAGAGTTGGTTTAAGTGCATGAATTTTTATTCTTGGGGTGCACAAGAACCAGATAATTAGGCTTCTTTCATTGTTGTTTTTTTTATGGATTCCTAAATTTAAGGGAGGAGAGAGGAATTCTCTTCTTGTTTTTCCCAGGATATTCGAATAAGGAGGGGCTGAGGGTTTTCGTAGATTTAGTTTGGTTCGTACATGCCGAAAAATGGGGAAAGTGAGGGTCTAAAATTTAGGTTTTATTTAAATTAATTAAATGAAATAATAAGAGGAAAATCGAAAATGTTATTAGAGTGGAGGTATTTAAGTGGAATTGAGAAAAAACCTGAGGGGATACCCTGGAGCCGGAAAAGAAAACACTGATAGTAGGGAGATGATATTAGTAATATACGTGACATGGTGGAGAGTAAACCTAGCCTTTTTGTTTTTACCTACAGTGTTATGAGAGAGATTAGAGGCCAATCCTACTCTCAACTTTCTTGACCAAACAGAAAAGAGAAAGAACCCTTAATCTTACACCACGATGATAGTGTGGGTGGTTTAGGGAGAACTCAGCCGATGGGAGAGAAAGCCTATCTCTTATGTGAAACTGTGAGAAAGAATAACAATAAGGAGAAGGCTAAACACGAGCAAACATTTGGAGTCCAGGTAAGGGAAGCTGAACTTGTCCTATGTTTTGGGAATTTCGACTTGATAAGCATGGTGGCTAAATGTGCACATGGTACTGTTTGTATTGTATTTGTTTTTGTGTTGTTTCGATGAGTTCTTGATGAATTTTATCTATTGTTTTGGCTAGGTCTAAGGTAGTCTGACGAATAATTTGTATGAACGTGTGTTTGTATTGGTGTAGGACATAATTCCATTTTTTTTTCTGTCTTCTTTAGCGTTTAAATTGAATGCAGAAACAGTTGTTGCATGCATGTGAGTTTTTTTATTTTAGTCTAGGAAAATCTTAATTCTTTTGGTACAAGATGATAGTTGTTGATGGTACTCTTTGTTTTTAGATTGATAATATTGTTTATCTTTCAAGTGTGTTTAGAAGATTAAATATGTGCAAGAAGTAAATATGCAGTGAATGATATTTAAGTAGTGTAATGAAGGTCCTAGTTTAGTTGTGAGTTTATATTTAAGTCCTGTAGGTGTAACTGTTTTGGATAGGAAACTTTGATGGTTCAGTGATTTGCATAGTATTGAATTATACGTTCTTTTAGTCAGACGAAAGAAAGATAAGGTCGCAGTGATGGTATGGTCTGTATAAATGAGTTGAATGCTTACGATGTTTGGCCTGAAAATCAGTTTGTAATCATTGTTAAAATAAAGGAAAGAAGACGATTGATGTCGTATCAGTTTTGATAGAACTATATTTTTTAAGTGAAAACATGTTATATTTGTGTAGATTATGATTGTTGTTAGTGTGGTATTTTTAGTGTACACAATTTCCTAGGCAAACGAGAGTGATTTGAGAGTGTAAGTTTGAACGAGAATAGATATGGGAATGAGTTCTAGTGAAAACCCATCTTTTAGGATAAATGGTCAAAGGGTAGATGTTGCATGGTCTTCTGATATGGTTGGTCAAGTTATAGTAAGAAGTAGACTTGATGGGTTACTTATTGGAGAGAGAATCAAAGCTTGGCATTATATATATATATATATATTAAGAAACCATTAGGTAAAACTGGGTTAACATATTTAAAGAAATCGAATAAAGTTTTGGTGTGGGGTAGGTTCATTTATTTTTGTTAGACAAAGGTTATGAAATATTTGTTTTCCTATTTTTAGTTGCCATAATCAAGTGAATCATTGTAAAAGAATTTAATTTATTTAAATATATATTAAATTTAGGAAAGATATATAAGTAAAGAAAAATATACAGGGACTTTTCTCTGAATCCGTGAAGCGTAGAATATATTAGGTGCATTTCAAGTATTATATATATGTTACCATTTATGGATTATGCAATTCGACGTGACTTGAGTTTCAATATTATATATATGTAATTATATATAGGTACGATTTATTTATTTTAACGCGGTTTGGGAGCTTTTATGTTTCGACTGTTTTAGAATTTTAGTTTCTAAAATTAGGAAACTTGTTTTTGGATTTCTATTGATTGTTGTATTAGGAAATTTTTAGAACAGATCGACAATGAAGGTTGGTTATGATGTTAAGTGTGATTCTGAGTTGTTTTATCTAGTACGAGTTCATGTGATGAGTTGTTTTTTTAATGTTTCAATAACATGTATGTTGTATCTTTTGGTGTACTTTGTAATACCGAATACGATGTTCTTTGCTCCTCGTCTATAAGTGACGGTAGAAGAAACAAGGTTCGACTGTCCTGTTTTGGTGAACAGGTTTCGTACATAGAGTACCAAGGAACAATGTGTGCCTTATTGGATTGGTTATGTTTTGGTGGATACTTGACTAAATGTGCTATGTTACAATATTAATTTGATGACCAACAATTTTATGTTGATGTTTTATTACATGACGAATATGGTAGCTTACCCTTATTGTTTGTGTATGTGAATGCGATAATCGTATAATTCGTGTTGTTATACGGGAGCAGACATTATTACAAATATTCCAGTTGATGACTAGAGAAGCAAGTGATTGGGGAGAAACTGAAAAAGATTTATTTTGTTTTTCTTTCAAATATTTTCAGTTTATTTGATTTATTGAGTTTGATGTTACAAGTTTGTAATAAATGCCTTTTATTTGGATGTAAAGGATTAAGATTTATTTTCTTCATTATAAGATTTATGGAGATGTTTCTCTAAGTTTTTCAGCTTAGAGCAAAATGACCTGTTATTGACTTGTGAAAAAAAAAATCTTTTTACACTGAGACATCTCGAAAATTAAGATGTTACATACCATATTATAGTAGATAAAAATACCCTCATATAGTATGGATTCTAAGTTTTAAAGTCAAGGACATTTAAATAATTTTCATTCTCAAAAAAAAAAAAAAAGAAACCCCCAAACCCTTACTCACCTCTCTCATTCCTCTTAATCCTTTCTCTTTCATCTCTCTCACTCCAACTTTTTCTCTATCATCTTATGGTAGATCCAACTGAAAAAAAATTAGAAATATTCGTCATTAAACAATTTACCTTTGTAAAGAGTTGATTCATTGTCATATTCGCCTTCCGAAAAAGGTTCATTCAAGATCTCTTCAATTTCATCATCTTCACTAACCTCTAATTTCATCATCTGCAAATGTTGAATCGTCATCTCTTAAAAAACCTTCAGACCAATTACCAATTCTTTCTGATGTCATTATGCTTATGGAAATTAGATAAAATTAGATAAGACAAAAATTATAAAATGAAAACTCATTATAAAATCATTTTTTTATAAGAAATTGTTTAATAGCGAGTATTTCTGATTTTTTTCAAGCGAATTATCAATTCCTTCATATGTCATTATGCTTGTGAAAATTAGATAAAATTAGATAAGACAAAAATTATAAAATGAAAACTCATTATAAAATCATTTTTTTGTAAGAAATTGCTTAACGGCCAGTGTTTTTGATTTTTTTAATGGGTTAAATATGCTTTTAGTCCCTGATGTTTCACTGATTTTTGGTTTTAGTCCCTGCATGAAACTTTGATAGAATTTAGTCCTCGTAGTATGGAAACATGTACGTTTAGTCCCTAATTTTGGACGGCGTTAATTTTTTGGTGAGGTGGCTAATGGCACTACCACTCACCACTGTCCACTGCCTGCCACGTAGTTTTATTTTAAGTTATTTTGGATGAGGTTTTTTGGTTTTGCACGTGTGGGTAGTTACCAGATGAATTAGGATTAGGATCACATAATGACTTAGGTTTTTAAGTGTCAAATTGGTTTTTTGCAATTGGGGAAAAGTGAGGTTTCTGGAAACATTGCACTGTACTGGAAAGCTCTGGTGGTCATTGTCGAAGAATTCCATTTTGATGTTCGTTCTCGAAGCATTGCATTTTGGTGTTCGTTCTCGAAGGTTCATTCTCGAAGCATCGTAGTGTTCGTTCTCGCGCTTTTTATCAAGGTAAGTTTTCATATTTCGTTTGTGATTGTTGGTGGGTGTGTCCATTTTGGGATTTAAATCTTAAAGTGATAATGTCTGAATGTAGGTCTAGAAATGGTGTTCGAAATTCGTTTGCATCACATGGGTAGGTTTGTTAATGATAAGGGGCTGCGGTATGTTGGCGGAGAGGAACACGTGATAATAGGAGTTGATCCAGATTGTTGGTCTTATTTTGAAGCACTTGGAATTATTAAAGAAGAATTTAAGTATGGTGCAACTTTCAAACTATGGTGGAAGGCGTCTAGGGAAATTATGACGAATAATGTGAGATTACTGAGTGATGACAGGGATGCAATGAACTTGGCTAAGTATGCAGAGGAGACTGAGGACATGGTAGAAATATATGTTCAACATGTTCCTAGTGAAGTAGAAGCTTCAGCTGAAGAGTTTGTGGATCAGAGTGAAGAAGAAATAATGGATAATGATGATGATGATGGGTTTGGTGTTGAGAGTGATAGGGTGGATGATGTTTTTAGAAACATTAATCTAGTTTTGGAAAGGTGGAATTCAATGAAAAAAAGAAAGAAACGTGTGACTAGAAGAGGCAAAGTTGGGGAAGGTTCATTTGTAATGGATGATGAAGTTGGAGACCATGAGATCAATGAGGAATACAACAGTGATGAATTGGATTCAGATTTAGAAAGTGATGGGGATGGCAACTTCAAAAGGGGCAAATTTAAAAAGTTTAGACAAGATGATATGAACAAGGATTTCAGATTCTCACTGGGGATGGAATTTGGTTCGCTAAAGGAATTTAAAAATGCACTAATGGAGCATAGTGTATTAAATGGAAAAGAGATTAAGTTTGTGAAGAATGATCTCACAAGAGTAAGGGCAGAATGTAAAAAAAAGTGTGGCTTTCTTATTATGGCTAGCAAGGTAGGAGGGAAGGAAACATTTAGGGTGAAAACCTTAGTTGGAAGACACAGTTGTGGCAGAGTTTTTGGAAACACAAGTGCAAGTGTGAATTGGATTGCCCAAGTTTTAGTTGACAGGTTTGTCAATGTGGCTAGCATGAGTGTCAACCAAATCATTGATGACATTAAAAAGTCATTCAGTGTTGGAATCAGTGCTTGGAAAGCTGGTAAGGCCAAACAAATTGCCTTGGATTCTCTGGTTGGTGATGGGGAAAGACAATAGGCTCGTCTACATGATTATGTGGGGGAATTGCTAAGAGTCAAGTGTGGAACTTTTAAAGTTAAAGTGAATCAACCCCAACCAAGTTTGCCTCCAAGATTTGGTTCTTTTTATATGTGTTTAGAGGGGTGTAAGCAAGGTTTTTTAGGAAGTTGTAGGCCCTTCATAGGGGTCGATGGTTGTCATCTTAAGACAACTTATGGTGGCCAATTGTTGGTGGCGGTTGGACGAGATCCCAATGATCAGTACTTCCCACTTGCTTTTGCAGTGGTCGAGAATGAATGCAAGGAAACTTGAAGATGGTTTTTAGCACAACTTTTGGATGATATAGGCGGCATTGAATGTCAACGTTGGGTTTTTATTTCCGATCAACAAAAGGTATTTCAATTTCACTACTTTGCTTTTTATAATTTATAACAATCTCATGAATTGCTAATTATCATTATATTTTTTATTCAATAGGGTCTAATGCCAGTTTTTGATGAGTTGATGGATGGAGTTGAACATCGATTGTGCTTANGGCACTTATATAACAACTTCAAAAAGCGATTTGGTGGAGGAGTACTCATTAGGGATTTGATGATGGGAGCAGCAAAGGCTACTTATGAGAAGGAATGGGAAAAAAAGATGGGTGAGTTGAAAGCTATTAACATTGATGCATATAATTGGTTGATAGGTATTCCTACCAAGACTTGGTGTAAACATGCCTTTAGTACCTATTGTAGATGCGATGTGTTGATAAATAATTTGACTAAGTCTTTTAATAGTACTATATTACTAGCTAGGGACAAACCAATAATAACTATGATGGAATGGATACGAACCTACATTATGAAACGGTTTGCAACACTTAGGGAGAAAGCAATGACATATCCAGGAGTTGTAATGCCTAGACCTAGAAAAAGGCTTGATAAGGAAATAGAAAAAAGTGGTAATTGGATTCCCACATGGGCCGGGGCAGAAAAATTTGAGGTCACACACGGTTTTACAATGGATAAATTTGTTGTTGACCTAAGTAACAAATCCTGTAGTTGTTACAGTTGGGATTTAATTGGAATACCCTGTAGGCATGTTATTGTTGCAATTAATTACAAAGTTCAAAACCCTGAAGATTATGTCCATGTTTATTACAAGAAACCAGCTTATGTCACCTGTTATTCCCCTGAAATAGTTCTAATAAATGGGCAACAAATGTGGCCAACATCTGAAAACACCCCCTTACTCCTCCCTCAAATTTACAAAACACCTCCTGGGAGGCCAAAAAATTTAAGAAGAAGAGAGGCAGATGAACCTGTGAGGCATACAAAATTGTCCAAGAAGCATGTTATTATGAAGTGCAGCAGTTGCAAAGAGTATGGGCACAATGTAAGATCATGTAGAAGGAAGAACAAAAATAAGGTAAACAATTTGTCTATTACAACTTCACCTAATTATTTACACAAGATGGCATCTAATGTTGCTTACTGCTTTTGTAGAACACAAGGGGCAATTCAAGTTTTGGAGGATCTGGTAGCAGGCCTAGATCTGAAGTAGAAGCACCACCATCATCTTCACAAGGAGCTACAGCTGGAACAGCATCAACAGCACATAGTGGACCATCATTGAGTGGAGCAGCAACTGCATCAAGAGCCCAAGCTGAAGGAAGAAGAGCCTCAGGACTGGGTGCACACCATCTCGGTTCCCAAGCCAATACAACTTGACCAAGCTGCAAGAAGACCCTTTTTTTTAAGTATTTTGTACAAACCCACTAAGGGAACATTAGTAGTGGGCAATAGTTTGTTTAAAGTAATGTAGTTGGCAGGATGTAGGTGGCAGGGACCACTTGTACTACTTTAGTATTGAATGCACAATTATTTTTTGAGTGGGATGGGACCACTTGATGTTTACTTTAGTATTGTATGGGACCACTGATGCACATTTCAATTTTAATTTGGAGTTCTTGTTCACGTGAGTCTTGGGTTATGGACCACTTTATTCCATTCTTCTTTGAATCTTAGTCAATACTGTGTTGATACTGTCTCAATACTGTGACCACCACATCACTCCCCTTTTAACAGCACTTCTAAGCAGGGACTACACCTATGTTTGACTAAAATTTCAGGGACTACAACCATAAGGCAATTGATCATGCATTTTTTCTGCATTTCAAGCAACTATCATAGTCATTTAATGATTGAGTGTGTTTCTCTGCATTGTAGCTGTTTTCACAAGTTTAATTCATCGTTTAAAACTTGATTGCAATGTTCATTTGGTCTTTCTGTATCCAAATTTATAAATGTAAGTTTGCAATTATGAAACAGCAAACAAAGCATAAACTGCACCAGAAAATTGAAGGAGACCAATATAAGTTTCACTGAACCATCAATTTCTTAATTTGGATGGTGACCTCTTCTTTTTTTAACCAAAAGTGTAAGAGACTTGTGTTGAATACTTCATTATACCAATATATTCTAAAATAAACCAGTAATAATCAGTAATATGTAAACTGATTTGTTAACATTCTGCAATTATACATTCAGATGTATATGTCGAGGATGATTATGAGGTTGGCACTTCTGAGACATCTTCGGTTTGGAGGTGAGGGACATCTTCGGTTTTAATGCCTTAGAAGCAAGAAACACCAAAAGCACACGTCTAACTAAACAAAGACATTAATATCAGAAAAAGAAAACAGTAAAATATTTGACCATTTTGCATTGTTTCTCACTATATTACCACGCTTAGCATCATATAAGTCTTTCAAAGACTATTTTAATGACATTTAAAACAACACTCCTAAAGTGCAAAGGAAGCATTGACCATTTTTAATGCCTTGCAAACATTCAGTCAATCACCTTTCATGTATTGGTATTTCTTGCAAAAATGATATATAGAACGGGGAAGCAACAAGAACTTACAATACTGAGTAATTTATTGCCTTCAAAAGTGCTAAAAATTTAATTTTGTTATGCAGCTTTGGAAAATTGAAATTGCACAAGTAACATGCATTGAACCAACCATTCAGATCCTAGGTTATAGAAAAGTAGGTATAATATCCATATATCTTGCCGTAGAAATATTTGTCACTTTTGTAAATTGCTTCTAACTTTGACCATGAAGTAGAAGGAATTAGCACTAGAGTCCGGTTTCAAATATTCTATTTCCCAAAATATATGTGTAAATCAGAGTAGATAAAATAGATTAAATTTGAGAGGGTCATTCAGACAAGGAGAATGACTAGTGATGATACAGAAAATAACTTAACATTTTATTCTACAAAATTCAATGTCATTTTTAATTTATCAGTAATGAATATTTTAGAACATTGAAAACAATTCTGATATATAAGTGATGAATTTCTGCAGTTTTATTACAATAGTTAAGTTAACTTCTGATACGGTGAATAACCAGAATCCAGAAAGTTAATTATGTTATCTTGATCTAAATCTAATAAAGGTAATATGAACCAGGATCATGTAGTTAGACATGTGTAAACGCTGAAACAATAAAGACAGTTAATACCTTAGAAAATGACTGGTTCAATACCAATTTCCAACCAAATTGAATGGTTCAAATGATGAATTCGCATATGAACCTAAAAATAACCAATTGTCCAGTGTGCACACGTTTTAAATGGTCAATTAAACTTGTTAAACCAGTCACAATGCACAAACACAATCAGATGTTCCAATTCACAGGTTCAGTTGCTAATTGTGCAGCAAAATTTACATAACACCAGCAGAATTTAAAAGTGAAAGGAAGTCAATTTTATTCAATCAAATTTCTCAATTACAATTTATCTTCAGTAAAAACATAATACAAAACAAAATAATTAATGCCCAAGACAACACAAACAAGTAAAACATCATTTTCCCAAATTTCTTCTCTTCTTCTAATTTCCTTTTCAACTTGTCTATTTCTTCTTTTGATCCACTACAACTTTATCATTTTCCAAACAAACTTCAAGTTCTTCACTTTTTCCTTCAATTTGAGAAACTTCTTCATCATGCCATTCAAAGTAATTACAACTTGAATTACTCTGCAATAAAATTAACAAACCATTAATAGAAACAAAGTTGAGCACATGAACTAAGCACATGAACTGAAAGAATTAGTCACTTACTGCCCAATTTCTACATCTATAGAATAGTCTTCCTTTGTTCTTCGCAGTTGTTGCCTTCAAAAGCAACAATGGTTCACCACAACCACACATTTTAGGTGGTAACCGTGAAGATGATGCACAGCTCTGAGACTTTGCCGAACCAATCGTCCTTCGCATCCAAACATTTCATGCACTCTCACCTTTCATTTCACTACAACAAACAAAAAGCTTCATCACCTATCGTGCCAAACCAAACCCTAAATCCTCAATCCTTAAATTCATACACATAACAACAAATAATATCTACGAACTTACCTCTTCAACAACACAATCTCAAACCTTCACATGTACGCCCTCCCTCCACAACTTTCTTTGCCCCCTAACTTAGATCACGAACAATAAAATGCTTCATTTCATTCCAATTTAAAATAAAACTACGTGGCAGGCAGTGGACAATGGTGAGTGGCAGTGCCGTTAGCCACCTCACCAAAAAATTAACGCCATCCAAAATTAGGGACTAAACGTACATGTTTCCATACTACGAGGGCTAAATGCTATCAAAGTTTCATGCAGGGACTACAACCAAAAATCAGTGAAACATCACGAACTAAAAGCATATTTAACCCTTTTTTTTAATTAGTGCTATAGTAGAGATGACAGAGAAAATGTTGGAATGAGAGAGATGAAAGAGAAAAGATTGAGAGGCACGAGAGAGGTGAGCAAGGGTTTGAAGGTTTTTTTCTTTTTTTTTAGTTGAGAATGAAAATTATTTAAATATTTTTGACTTTAAAACTTAGAATCCATAATTTATGAGGGTATTTTTGTCTACTATAATCCGGTACACATTGTTAAAATGTACAAACTGAAAAACAGGTGTACGCGCGTAGAGCTGTCAAATTAGCCCATTCGATAGGCCCTGACCCTAACCCATGTGGGTTGGGGCCAAAAAAGCCCACAGGACCAAAAAAATATTTTATTGAAAAATCCCATAGGGCTAAAAAGCCCCAAAACCTCATGGGTCAGGACCAGTCCATGGGCCTTTCTTTTTACCAAATTTCTAAAAGAATCAAATGCACATGAAGCTCTCAATACACTATTCAAAGGGCGTGGAGCTTCCTTTGACTTTGCAGCAAGAAAAAGAGCAACAGTAGTAATCAACTGCAGCACAAATTAATGTGAAAGAAAATCAGTTTTGCCACAGAGATGCAAGTTGAAGGAAAAAATTTAAAGTTACATTACACAATTTCAATAAAATAACAAGCACTAACTACATACAAATCCATAACAAAGTTTTCAATGTCGAAGAACAAACCTTGTTAGGATCAACTACATCAAGGTACAAAAGTTGAGCAACTATGATGTTTGCCATATCGTCATCAACAGCTCCACCACAACGAATTATTCTCTAAATACCAAAACACATTATTAATACTAGCCAGATTAAACAGAAGCTGAATAATGTACCTCTAGTAACAAAAGTAAAAATTGCCTACATATTGGAAAAGCTGACTTATAACACTTTGGAAACGCTCCTACACCATGGGAGGTGGGCCTTGTCCTTGTGCATAGGTGGGGAAATAAAGGGAAGATGGGACTTTCAAATCCCTCTTTCAAAAACACTATCAAGTCAATAAATGAGACTAAGCTAAAACATAAAACTAATAATAGAAGCAAATCAACCTTATGGACCAAATATCCTGACGTGAACTGCTCTCAGGTGTCCAAAATTGATCACCAAACACTGCCTTCACAACCGAATGTTTATTAAACTTTCTACCTCCTACCGATTTCCTTAGTTTCCTGCAAACCGCAACAAGACTTCATTCCCTTAATAGACATACATATATCAAGCATAACAGAGAATACTCTAGTATCTTCCATGATAAATTCTCAATCTTTTTAAGGGAAATTTAAGCACAGATAAAAGGTGGATAATAAAGATTCAAGCTTTAGCTATTAAAATTTTAAAAACCCTTCACAGCAGACCCACCCTAGATTAATCATTTTAAAAACTCAGGCAATTTAAATTCTATCATGACATTTAAAAATGCTAACTATTACTCTCATGAATTATGGCAGACAATGTGCAGAAAGTGCTGCCAAGTGTAAAAATCCAAACCAAAGTTAGTTCCTTGTAACGTACATGGGCAACCAAAGTGTAAAATCCTTTTCTATCTGTTGTCACCAAGGATACCTCCCATCTCTCACATACATTTATATTTTCATAAAAGCTGCTTTATCCTAACATTTCTACAACCAAATTAATTAATTATAGTATTCATACAAGTGAAAAAATATAATCTCTTTAAATAATAGAATTCTCATTTACTTTTAAATATTAAAATGTGTATAAAAGTATTTTATTGTTTTGGAAAACTGAATGTGTAAATATCTAATAGATTAGAAATTATAATCAGTTAGTTTTATAAGTAGATGATACAGATTTAAAAGTTTAGTATATAAAATAATTTTACTTTCTTAAAACATCAAAATAAAAAGAAGTTAATCGTATTAGTGAAGGCAATAGGTTGATTCTAAATGACAGATGCTGTTCAAGAGAACAGTGTAAGTCTTGTTTCATAGAATTTAGAAACCGAATTATTACAGTGCAATGATTCTCAATTACATTCCATAAAAGCCACTAGGCCTGCATTTCATGACAACTTACACATTTGGCATTTGGAGTATCATGTTATTTAGCTTAAGAAAAAGTAATAAGTAGTCTCTAAAGTTGTATAATCTATCTCATCAGACCCTTCAAGTGAAACTATTTTAAAGGTGATTAGTTTAAACATGAGTAGACATCCTGAATAATTCTCAGACCCAAACTTAACACAGTCTTCAAAGCAGATATAAAACAACACCAAAATTGTTCTAGAATAACTACTACATATTCAGAACCCAAATGATACGATTTATCCTACAACATATTCAGAGCCCAAATTGTTGAAATATGCATTTACCCCTTTCTCAGACTGAAAGTGCACAAGTATTCGAAAGAAAAGCTAACCTTGACTATTCTCCTTTTCAACCACTCGATCGTCGCTATCGCCGCCGCATGTACCACCGTGCGCTGCCGTCGACTCCATCGCATATTGCCGTTGCTGTCGAGCTCTGCTATTAGAAAATGTGTGTAGAAGAAAATGGGAAATGTGCTCGGTCAAGCAAAAGAAAATTTGTTTAGGGTCATGGGGCTAGCCCCGTGCTAATTGAGACCCAACCCATTGTCTGGGGGCTTTGAGGGCTTATAGAAAAGCCCCTCGAAGGTGGGTTAAAAAAATGGGGCCTAATTATAAAGGGGACTAAGCTGGCTTTGGGCTTAAAAATAAATTGTAATGCGAGATATATATGGTACATTTTTATAATTTTTTTTTTCAATTGGAGTAATAGGAATGACAAAAAAAATGTTAGAGTGAGAGAGATGAAAGAGAAAGGGTTGAGAGGAATGAGGGAGGTGAGTAAGGGTTTAGGGGTTTCTTTTTTTTAGTTTTGAGAATGAAAATTATTTAAATATCCTTTACCTTAAAACTTAGAATCCATAATAAATGAGGGTATTTTTGTCTACTATAATCCGGTACACATTGTTAAAACGTACCAACTGAAAAAGATCGTTAAAACGTACCAACTGAAAAACAGACGTACGCGTGTTAACAAACCCATATATATATATATATATATATATATATATATATAATATGCTCTTATATTTAGAAAATGTATTAGTTCAATATTTATAATTAAAAAAAACAAATTCATTTAGAAGCATCAGTATCATACAAAAGTTTGGGGTCTAGTTTTTAAGAAAAGTTCAAATTATGTATATTTATTCTAAGAAAATAAAAATATCATTTAAAATAAGATGCACACAAAAAATATTTCCTTCAAAATTATTCTACTAGAATACAAATTTTTCTATATTCAAGCACCACCATAAAAGAGATTCAGAGAATCCTCAATAGAGGCCAAACAACAATTGAACTAGTACCGAACTTTTTTTTTTTTTTTCCAAATAGACCAACAGAGAAAAATCACCGAATCAACACGTCGTAATTGGTTGTTTTGTCGCAAATAATATTGTATGTGTCGTCAAGTCGCTAGAACCTTACGACTTTTGTCGCGAAATTGTGAATTGAATCGTGACACATTCGCTTGCAATAGAAAAAAAAATGTTTCTTTGAGGAAGGAAAACAGTTTTTGTTTTAACACACATGTTTGAAAAGATGACGTTGATTTTAATTTCGAATGATATTTGTTAAGAATCTGAAAAATGAAAATGGTGAGTAGTTAACAGTAATGGTAAATCTAGAAGATTCGTGAGAGCGAATGTTTGGAAGTTGCTTTTTGAGTCGTTGGATAATAGCGGCATAAATGAGACATACGCGGCACATCGAGACACACAGAGACAAAGAAAAGAAGCACTGGTTTGATTATTTCCCTTTTATCTCTTTGGTTCTCTCAGCCCCTTTCTTAGCGCTCACAAACTCAACACCATCATGATGTGGGAATGGGGCGATTACGAAGACGCCATCCCAGAATCCGACCAACCCGAACCCGATTCTCATCTCAACTTCGATTTCTTCTCCACCCTCGCCAAACCCAAGGTGCTGCACATTCTAACATAACTCTTCAAACTTTGTTTTATGAGTAGGGGTTGTTTCTGTAACTGCATATTGTGTTGTGTTCTGTGTTGAGGCAGGATTATTATAAGATACTGGAAGTGGATTATGATGCTACGGACGATGATATTCGCTCCAATTACATTCGTCTCGCTCTGGTGTGTTCTGTTGTAAGCGTTTTCCTTTTGTTGGGGTTTCCGATTGGGGCTAATGTGGGTGTGGTTGTGCGCGCAGAAGTGGCACCCGGACAAGCAGAAAGCCCAGGATTCTACTACCTCGCGATTCCAAGACATAAACGAGGCCTACCAGGGTATGTATGTATCTGTCTATGTATTTATTTTTAGGGTTAGGGATAAGGATGCCATCGTTGTTTATAGCGTGGGAGATTCTATTTTGATTAGGAATAAGGCCATATTATTCTATACAAGTTAGTGCAATCGTGGTTTTCTAAATCAGTTTTAAGAGGTTGGAAGTTACTAGCTATCTAGAGTGTCTTCTACTTAAGTTGTTTAGGGTTATTATATCACTGCATTAGTTTATGCATAAGTTTGTCGAAGTTATTTTTTTTTTTAACTTTTTTTCTACAATGACTTTTAATTATTTTTTCACCTAGAAGTGTTCATGAAGAAAATTTCAAAAGAGATCCTTTTTGTCTTTTCCCATACTAAAATGTTTCGGGAACTGTTTCTGTTTTGTTTAATTTGTGCCTAAGGCGGGTGCCTATTAATGTATTGAGCTGGAAGTGCTGCATAAATATGATGCTCGTATACTCTAAGGGAATGAAATAGTCAATTGTTTGGCATCGGGGTGGTGTTTTGTGTGATAATGTCTGAAAGGTGTGCTTGTGGTTTTGAATTTTAGAAATACAAAGGATGAAAAACTTGAGCAAGCTTACTTATATTAAAATTTATTTGAAAAAGCGTAGGAATAGTGATGCTTATGGTTTTGAATGTTGGGTTCTGAAGTGTCACTATTGTAGGGAATGAGAAGTTGTCCAATAGACAATAATATTATAAGTGAATGAGCGTGTCCAATAGAAGGTTGGAGTTACACCCATTGATGATTAGATGACTAAATCTTGCCCGTTTGACTTTGATCTAAATGGCGTGTCTGAAAATTTGTCATAGCACAATGACGTTATTTTTCTATCCTTGTTGCTGGATGGGTATTTGAGTAAACTCTGAGCACTATAAGCTGAAAAAGTCAAATGTACATCTTGAGTTTGATCGGATTTATTATAACTAGCCTTGTAGGACATATGCAATCATGCTTACAACTAGCATGGTTCATTTACTGCGTTTATTTTCTGTCTGCTATAAGCTTAAAACAATGTATCCTCAATGTAAATTGAGAGAGAAGGCTCCCATATAAGACTTCGGGAAATTCCAATGTAATAAAAGAATGATTGTGATCTTGCTAAATGTTTTCTTATGAGAAGGATTATGCTTTCACTTGCGTCCAATTGATGAAAGTTCCTTGTGTTCAAACCCTGCTAGGTGTATAAATTGTTTTCTGTGTGCAGTTAGAAGTTTCATGTTAGCATAGATAAGAGGTTAAACAAGGGAGTTTTTCTTTTATTGTTTTTTTATTGTTTTTTCTTTTACACAGAAAAGAACCCTACAGTCAGAATTAAAAAGGAAAGCAATGTACATTGGTTAGTGTGGTTGTTGAAAGTCTCACATTGACAAGAGATAAGATCAATTTATAATATATATAAGTGGGTGCAAACCTCACTTTACAAGCCGGTTTTGTGGGGTTGAGTTAGGTTTAAAGTCCACTTGGTAACATGGTATCAAAGCCAAGTTAAAGCCTATCCTAGCGATATTTGTTCTTTGTTGGGTATATTATTCCACCTGCTATCGGGCTATTATCAGATCACCCATTAATGTCCAGTCTCACGTCCACAATGTATATACCTTGATATGAGGGGGATGTGTTGGAAGTCTCACATCGACTAGAAACAAGGTCAATTTATAATATATAAGTGGATGCAAACTTTACAAGCCAATTTTATAGGGTTGAGTTAAGTTTAAAGTCCACTTCTTAACAGTGGTCAGAGAGTGAGAAAGAATAGCAAGAATTAGGATATAATGTGGGTAGGATAGAAGGAGACAGATTAAGAAATAGTGTTAGTCAGGTTGTTAGGGTGAGTGTCTACAATACATGGTCAGGTGGCTTTTTGGGCATGTACTACCTTTGTATTTCTCAAATTCTGGTGCCTTAAACTTATGCGGTATCCTCACCCCAGGAACCAAACTCAGTCTTGCAACATTGTCGAACCCATAGCTTTCAACTCCTTCAACAACCCTCAGTCTCTCTTCTAGAATTTCCAACCTGCTTCTAGCCTCATCAACGCTATTAATTACCCCATGCAAAGCAGTGTGCGGGTTGGGTTGGGGCGTTACAGTCACTCGTGTTCCCGTGTGGTTGTTCATTCCTATACCTGCCATGGGTGCCGACACTGAAACAAGACCTTGAGTGCCGATTTTCAACCTGACATTTTGCTCTCTCATTTTTTCCATTTCCGCCTTTCATCTCCTTAGTCTCTAAGTCTTGGGATTGTCCATCATTAGTCAGCTGAGCACTGATTGGCGTGAAGGGTAATTTAATCTCCTTTACCCTCTTTACGATCCAGGTGTGATGACTAAATTTGCCATCCACCACCACATCCTTGGATCTTTCTCTGATCGCACAACATTTTCCCAAGCGTTCCTAACTTTCCTCAGCATCTTAGTGAAATGTTCGTATTCATAATAGATGAATAATGCAGTGAGATAGTCAGGTGATGGTGTCCTTTTCATGGGATGTCCGAATTGCTTTTTGACCAAAACAGGGTTGTAATTGATGCAATATTGGGCACCTATGAGGGGTATATTGGGAAAGTTGTCACAATGATGGATATAGGGTTTAATCCCAAGCCAAGGAAGGCGCCATTTTACATTTCCCCCACTCAAATCAACAAAGAATTGTGACCACTCATTTCCTCCTTTGTCTTTAGGCTTTTGGTGCGACAAATCTTTCAACGAACACCTGACATCAACTACTCCCTTAAATACATGCGCGGTCATCCAAACATACAGCACCGACAAACAACAAAGAATTTTCTTCCCTTTTCTCTTGTGGCAAAAACTCATGGTCCCATAAATGTCTGCGAGGACTGCAGTTACAGGATTCTCTGATCTTGTCTTTCTCGCCATGAAGACATCTATTGCAGTATAGTCCACAAAGTCTTCTATCTTGGGGAACAAAATGACGCCGTATACGGTAAGGGCTAGCACGTCCATGAAAGTCTCCCACTCTTCTTTATCAGCTATATTATGCAAGTATTGCTCCATATATCCTTGCGTAAGTCCGCGTACTTGGTTCCTCGTTACCAACCTATCTTTAAGTTCTTTAGGATGTAATTTCATTATGGCAATAATGGTGGGGATAGAGGCGTGAAGCTCCAAGTGCTGATAAGGAGTGGTACTGATAGGTTATAAGGGGATAGGGGCATAATGGGTAATGGTTTAGGTGCAGAGGAATTATATAAATAGGACTCTGTTATGTTGTGAGGGGGACTTTTGGAACTTTAGTGTATAGACAGGTTCTCTGAGCCTTGTGAGGGAGGTTATGCTCCCAACCCATTCATTGTACAATGCCTATTCATTCTGAAATAAGAGGATTCTTTCATTCATCTTTGTATTATGTTGTGTGAGAGTGTGTTTGGTTAGGTTTCAGACTTAGAAACCTAACAAAATTGGTCCTCATTGACGGACGCTTGGCTCCCATCTGAGTGACCATCCCGGTTCCTATTTTGTCCACCCAGCATTTGCATAATTTTCTGTAAGTCTTGATGCATCGCTGTCGTTTCTTGCCGTATTTCTTGCATATTTCTTTTCCATTATGCCATGCTCCTTTCGTTGGTCCTCCTCTCCAAGGTATTGTCTCTTCCTTCCATCACGCATATCCTCTCTTCGATTCTATTCTCCAAAGTGGTAGCCCCCCGTCTTGCTCCGCCTTTAATTGGATCCGGCAGATCGGACCAATTTTGTTAGGTTTCTAAGTATGAAACCTAACCAAACACACCCTCACACAACATAATACAAAGATGAATGAAAGAATATCTTATTTCAGAACGAATAGGAACTGTACAATGAATGGGTTGGGAGCATAACCTCCCTCACAAGGCTCAGAGAACCTCTCTATACACTGAAGTTCCAAAAGTGCCCCTCACAATGTAACAAAGTCCTATTTATACAATTCTTCTGCACCTAAACCCATTTACCCATTATGCCCCTATCCCCTTATAACCTATCAGGTACCCTTTAGTGGTAAGCCTAGGATGTGCTCAAACTCTTGATGCCAATTGGAAGTCTTGAAATGTGAAGCATCTGAGCCGAGAGTGATAATATTGTGCAAGGGCTATGATGACAGGCAATTGTACTTCCACATCCATCAAACTCAACAAGTTTCCATACTTTTTCTTGAAGGCTTCTCTCCTTATGGTCTTCAACTGTTTGCCTAAGTTTATCAGGTCTGCCAGGTTTCCACCATGAGTCTTCAGGCGAGGTTTCTTTCTTAACATGGCAGAATCAGTCTGTTGTGTAGCATCGGGTCTTGCATTAACTTCCATCCTGTATGAGATCAAGCAAATAACCTGTGATTTTCCTTAAAACGAGCATGTTACCAAATGATGAATGAAAATGATGCATGAAGATATATAGAAGTAAAATAACATGACTAACAAAATGCATGCATAGTATGAACATGCAAAATTGTTATTTTCAAAAAAGAACAAACAGTGTGAGAGTTACAGGAATATACATTTCTTCCTTTGTGCCCTAACATAGGTTCAACACTTCAGATTTAAGGTCAAGTATATGCAATCTCATAGGGATGGCTTTTGAAACCTAAAGATCAAGGTCACTAGAGCTATAGCCCCCTTCATAGCATCTTCACAATAGTCGAGTAATCAATTAGTTGTGAAGACACAAATGAAGAGAACAAACTCTAGCTGGGTTCTCACGATAGCCAAACAGGAAGTATGTCCCAAGTGGCTTGTTGAGAACAAACTTTGCTTGATCTCATACAAGCCGGAAGTTAATGCAAGATGCTACACAACATACTGATTCTGCCATGTTGAGAAAGAAACCTCGCCTAAAGACTCATGGTGGAAACCTGACAGGGTTGATAAACTTAGGCAAGCAGTTGAAGACCATAAGGAGAGAAGCCTTCAAGAAGAAGTATGGAAACTTGAGTTTGATGGATGTGGAAGTACAATTGTCTGCCATCACAGCCCTTGCCTTTCATGGACGTGCTAGCCCTTACCGTGTACGACGTTGTTTTGTTCCCCAAAATAGAAGACTTCGTGGACTATACTACAATAGATGTCTTCATGGCGAGAAAGACAAGATCAGAGAATCCTGTAACTGCAGTCCTCGCATATGTTTATGGGACCATGAGTTTTTGCCAAAAGAGCAAAGGGAAATTTTTTTTTTTGTTGTTTGTCGGTGCTATATGTTTGGATGACCGCACATGTATTTAAGGGGGCACAATTCTTTGCTGGTTTGAGTGATGGGGTGGTGGATGGTAGAGTTAGTTATCACACCTAGATCGTAAAGAGGGTAAAGGAGATTAAATTGCCTTTCAAGCCAAAGTGCTCAGCCGACTAGTGATGGACAATCCCAAGACTTAGAGGCTGAGGAGATGAAGCAGTTGAAGGCGGAAATGGAAAAACTGAGAGTGCAAAATGTCAGGTTGGCAAATGAATTACAAAGAGCGTGCAACGATGATAGGATGATGAGAGTGTATGAAAGGAGAAGGAAGAGCAAGTGAAGCGTTAGTTGACATTAGTTGGCCTAACTGTTAGACAGTTAGGAAGGGCGGGACTTATTTCTGTATAAATAGCTGTGTAATAGAAGAAAGGACTTTTGACGGTTAGTATATTCTAAACAGGATTGGTTATCCTTGTTGGGCGGGAGGTTAGGCTCCCATAGTACCTTCTATTCTTGTATTCTTTCTTGGAGATCAATAAAACCAGAGGTTATACATACCTTCTGCATTGCTTACGAGTGTTATCTGGGTAAGAGATAAGGTTTCTTTAGCAGAAACCTACCAAACGATTTCGTAGATATGAGGAATGCTATAGAGGAAAAAGCACGGGCCTATGAAGAAATTGTTAGAAGCCAGAAGGTCGAGAGAGATTACACATTCCGATTAAAGTAGGATCTTGCAGCTTTGAGCAAGGAGCTAGCCAAGAGGGTGAAGGAGAAGAATGCGGCGTTAGAAGAGGAAAAACAATGGAAGCATCTACATGAAGAAGAGAAAAGGGATAAATGAGAAGCCCTGACAAGATTAAGAGAAGCACAAATTCAGGCAGAAAAAGTAGGGCATCAGATGAAGGAAATGGCCACGTCATTTGAGACAGATTTGAACCATGAATGCTGGAAGCTAGTGGAGGTAGAAGAAAGGCATCGGGCCATGATAAAACAAATGGAGACTTTTATTGAAGATTAAGAGGAGTGGTGTAGGTCAATTGAGTTTGAAGAAAGACATCAGGCCTTGGTGAAGCGGATGGAGGATCCCATCGCAGAACAAGGAAGGGTTGTGAAGCATTGGAAGGAAAGCTTCTCCCAATTGGCTGCTTTAGCAAATGGAGCAATTGAGGATATTCCCAAAATGGTGTCGAACGCTGAAGCGAGGATCTACTTTTGTAACCTGTCGGAAGAGATAAAGCTTTTTATTAATAATTGTAAATGGTTAATAGGTGAAATGAAAACCTTCATCGTTCAAGCTAAGGAATGATGTAAAGAGATGAGATACTTATGTTTTGTTCCTTTAGGCAATGTAATGAACTGAGTTTCTTTAAATGAAAGATTTGGGGAGTTCGTATGGTATCGACTTGGGTTAATTTTCATTAATAATCGTGATCATGTGATTTCCATCTATCATTAACATGCATCATGTTTTCCTTTTGTTTAGCATATTTCATTCTCATCTAATTCAAATTGATTAAAATAATAAAACAGTATAAAGTGTGGAAAACAACGACCAAATTTACACGACATCCTTATAGGACTCTGGCAAATTCAACCATCATGGAAAACTGGGAGGAGGCATATGAAACCATCAAGGCTGATAATAACCAGTTGAAGGACAAAGTCGGCCAGATCTTGGTAGCCCTAGAATCTCTGAAGACTACGGGAGAGCCCTCGTCAGCATGGATTGAGAGGATTGCCCGCTCTTATCCTCCAATGTTCAACGCCCTAAGCAAGTCGGTTCCTTTCCCGATGTATGGTTTACCCCTGGGTTATACTCCTTCCGTAGGAGATTACTCGGAAACGAAACATGCTTTATTCTCCTTTCCCACAACTGTTAATGTACCGCCAATCGGTACTCAAGGTCTTGTTTCAGTGTTGGTATCAATGGCGAGTATAAGAATGAACGAAACAACCACACTTGCGAGAACGCGAGTGAGTGTAACGCCCCAACCCGCACATAGGGTTACAAGCGAAGACTCTTCAGCCAAGACTATACCGTACACTACTTTGCATGAGGTAATTAACAGTGTTGATGGGGCTAGAAGTAGGCTGGAAATTCTAGAAGAAAGACTGAGGATTGTTGAAGGAGTTGAAAGCCATGGATTCGGCGATGTTGCAAAACTGAGTTTGGTTCCTGGGATGAAGATACTGCAATAGTTTAAGGCATTGGAATTTGAGAAATACAAGGGTAGTACATGCCCAAAAAGCCACCTAACCATGTATTGTAGACAGATGGCGACTCCACTAGAGACTTTAGGTTCAAGATGAAATATGGTTGTGCATTAGACAGTGATGGAGAATGGTGAAGATTCATACCACAATATCATATACAAACAGAGCATGAATGTGTTGCAATGCAAGTGTAAAAGAAAATGCAGCAAGCTTACTCAATTAAAGCATAGCGATACAAATGAGAGCAAGGGGTTACTTACCTCTTGGAGCTCTTTTGCTATTGCCTCGCGTCTTCGTTGCCTGTCGTAACAAGATGAATAAAGTTGGTGTTGGAGGTAAGGGCGGCCAGAGTTCTCACTTAGTCTGTGATGGTGAGATCTGTATATCCAAAAATAGTCTCCTTGTATTTTTGATGACTGCGATTGTGATGATACCCCCAAAACCAATTCTCAGCAAACGCCGCCCCTCTGCCTTTTTGAAGATTGTCCTTAACCAAAATTCTCTAACCGTTTTCTTTGCCCCTCCTCTCCAAAACGTGTCCCAACCTCTTTCTTGTTTGTCACGTTTTTTTCATCTTTTTTCTTCTTTTTTTCTTTTTTCTTTTTTTTAGCTCTTTTTTATTTTAAAAACAAAATAAAAAAAAGAATAAAAACACGATAAAATAAAATAAAAATAAGTAAAAAAATAATAATAAACAAAGAAGAAGTAAGCAAAAATAATTAGATGAAAAACAAAATGAACTAAAGAGTAAACAAAAATAAAAATAAAAAAGAAGAATATAAAACATGAGAAAAATAAAAATAAAAGATAATAAGTTTTTATGAAATTTATCTTTTGCATCTTATTTTATTTTCCTATCACTTCTTAAATCTAGACTTCTTTAAATATTTACACGGACAAAATTGGATATTGAGAGCGAGTGAGGTTGGTTTCCTTTATATAGTTAGAAAAGCTACCTGTTGGTTTAAAAGGTAACGGGAGCTGATCCTTGTTACTGTTTTCTATGTTTGCTACGTGTATAAAACATGCTCATAATGCTGTGAAGAGTGTCTTTCCCTGCTATTTTCTGGAGGTTTTACCTTATTCGCTGATTGATGAATATCATGAACCCTATGCTTGGTCGAATGACTGTCCTTTGCCTGAAACTGGATTGCTGCATTGAATTCATTGGTGTAGTGCGGCTATGTGTTAAAAGGCTGTTTTAATGGTCTAATTACGTGAAGGAACTGAACACGTCTGGATTGATGGGTTTGGCCTGTGTGCACTGCAATTCTGTATTATAAAGAATTACTTCGAGTCTAAAAATATGAATGGATGATTGTTTATGGCCATTAGGTGAAGGTAAGTTCCTAAACCTTCTTAAAGATAAACTGAAAAGAAAAGGCGGGGTCTGTGATATAGTTTCTGTACTAAAGTGGTGTGTGCAATCTTAATTATAAAGGTAATAAAAAGATGAGGTTGTGGCGTTTGAGGACGTAACGTTTCCTTTGAGATTGAAGAGGTGCAGTGTTGTGTTTTAGAAGTCGATTGAATATATATTTAAGTGCTAGACATTAGCATATTTTAGGACTTGGTACAACAACTTAGTTGCGGGGATTAAGTTAGACTCTAAACCAGTTTAGGTTGCAGGTTCTTAATCAGGTTATAACATAGTTGGCGCAAGATTTTATTCTGTATTTTCTCTGTTTTGTTAGGTGCAGCCAACCTAAGACAGTGGTGTGTGCTTCTTGATCAAACCAGTGGCTGTGGTGTTTTGTTTCCAGCTTGTTTGCGCCTTGCCTTTCATTAGTTTTTGGTTGTTTGGTCTGAGCCAATCTGCAACAGTGAACTAAGGTGTTTATGGATTGTTGGAGTCCCATTTTGATAGGTTTCTGATATGGGAACCTATCTGACTCCACACTCACACGAAACAAGAGTGCAGAAAACCAAAGAATGAAAACTGTATTGATCTTTCTTTACAATGTACAGAATACAAGCGCTCAAGGGAGTCCTATTTCCCCTCCACAGAAACAGAGTCCTGTCTAAATAATTCTCAAAAATCCCAATCTCGCCTGTACACACAACATGAGTTCTTTATAAGAACTCTTTTCCCGCGCCCCCCTACAAAACTGACTAACTCACTAACGTGTTATGACAGTTAGATTTCCCTTTCACATTTAACTCACTTAACTCTTCTCTTTCTCTCATAAACTCTCCATACTCCAACAATACCTGTCGCTTGATTATCAACCTTGTCCTCAAGGTTGAAATCGGGAAACTGATCCTGGATTGTCCCAACATCCTCCCAGGTAACTCCTTCTAATCCCCCTTCTTGCCATTCGATCAAAACTTGTTGTCTAATCTCCCCATCTTGCAACTGTTGTCTTCTGTCTAGAACCTTGTGAGGCCAAAAGGTTGGGCCATCAGCTTGTAGATCAACTGGTAAATCCTTCTCCACCCGTTGTGTCCCCACTACAACCTTCAAGTGCGACACATGGAATAGGGATGTATTCTGGCTGTGTCTGGCAGTAGTAGCTTGAATGCTACCTTTCCCAACTGCTGCACCACCTTAAAAGGCCCATAGTATCTCGTGGACAGCTTAGGATGCAACCTTCCTGGCATGGAGGTTTGTCGGCGGGGTCTAATCTTCAAATATACCCAATTGTCGATCTTAATCGTCACTAGTTTCCGCTTGCGGTTGGCGTATTTGGACATGAGATCCTATGCTCTCGTTAAATGGAATCGGAGCTGTTGAAGCGCTTCATCCCTGGTCTGTAGCTCTTGTGCTACTGCTTCCATAGCTGTTTCTCCAAGTATGAATCTCGTTAGGGTTGGCGGAGCTCTCCCGTACACCATTTCGAATGGGCTGTACTTAGTCGCCCCTTGGTAACTGGTGTTACCAGTATTCTGCCCAAGGTAGGGGGCTCCAACTTCTCGGTTATTCGGAGCAAAAACATTTGAGATACCCTTCCAAGATTCTGTTTAGTACCTCCGTCTGGCCATCCAACTTTGGGTGATAAGTTGTACTCATCTGCAGCTGTGTCCCCTATTCCTTCCAAAACAAACTCAGAAACAGCGGATCACGGTTACTTACTGTTAGGATATAAGGTAATAGGATATAATGGGTAATGTGTGCAGAATAAAAGGAAAAAGTTTAGGAATTAGTTGGAGTTTGGTTAGTTGGTTAAGGGGCCTTTATAAGAAGGCAGGGAGCTCTAGTTTCAGGGGACTTTTGATAATCTTGTAGATTGAGCTTTGGCTCTTTGTGAAGGGGAAACCCTTGGAGGAGGGAGTGCTCTCCTATTCTTGTATTCTTTGGTTAAAATAATAATACAGTTGTTCTATTTCCAGTAATCTGGTGATTGATGTGTGCTGTTTTTGAGTGATAGTTAGACTTCTTGAATAAAGATGCCTAACAAATTGGTCTGACCCGTCGGATCGAAGTGGGGGTAAAGGGTCAAGAAGTTGCTGGATCGAGAGGCTACCAAAAACAGGAGAACTACCGTTTCGAGAATAGGGTTGGAGAGTCAAGAAAGGAAAAAAGACGTTACCAAGAACCTGCCGTTTCAAAGTGGGGGCGTCGGATTCCAGAACCTATCGTTTCGAGAAGCTATCGGAATCAAGAAGTAGTCAAGCAACTGCCGTATCGAGACGCTACCGGAATCTGTGGGGGCGATGGAAATTGCGGTTGATAGAAGGAAGGCGCAGACAGTGTCGCTACGACAAGAGTATGCAACAATACGCCAAGATTTACAAGAAATTATGAGATTGTTGAATGGGCAAACCAGCAACCAAGACCAGGCCTACGTCAACGAGAACAAAAGGAGGCAACAGGAGAACGTGGGAGAGGGAGCGAGAGAATGCCACGAAGTGCAACCCAGCGAGAAGAAGAGGGTAGAACTGCCTATTTTTGAAGGGTTTGATCCGTTTGGGTGGGTCTCGAAGGCAGAGAAGTTCTTTGAGTTGCAAGGTGTGGCAAAGGAGGAAAGGGTGTGCCTAACGGGATTCAGTATGGAGGGGAGCGCTGGCTACTGGTTTAAAGCCTGGAAGGAGAAAGCCAAGAATCGTTCTTGGGAAGGCCTGAAGGGGGCAATGGTGGTGCGATTTGGAGAACGTAAAGGGGGCACCATCTTTGAAAGGGTGCGGCCAATAAGCAGTCAGGAACTGCGGAAGAATACGTTCCAGCATCAAACATGGGAGAACTGCCTGAACCGAGCGGGAGAGGATTGAAGGAACCGAACATAACAGTTCTGCCAGAACCGAACGTGAGAGGTCTACTGTCGGACCCGCAAGGAAGAGGACGGAAGGAACAGGAGGGATGGATCAGTGGGAGAGAAGCGTGATGAAAGAAGGAATGACGGACTCAGAGGGAAGAATGGATGGAAGAATCAATGCCCAAGAGGTAGAGAATGGGAGCGGGGTAGAAGACGAGTCATTTGGGGGACAAACACGTAGTACGATTGCCGACCGGTCCGAGACAAAATTAGACCAGAAGCAGACGGAGTTGTCCACTCTCTTGGCTGGAGGCCCTACTCAACCTAAAGCGATAGGGGATCGAACGATTTTGACCATTATAGGACGAAACCGAATGGCAAAATCGAATGGTATTGGGGGCGATAGGAGGGAAAGAGGAAGAATGGAAGATAGTGGAGGAGGAATTGCCACCTCCTAAGCCGCCAGACCTGAAGTTGCAAGTACTAGTCAGCGGGTTCTCTCCCTATGATAAGATCACATCACAATGCAATGGGCTCAAGTTTCATTGTTCCAACCTTAAGGACGAGGTTGTTTTGCAGCGGTATGTAATGATAGGATACAGGGGGAAAGGACTTAATCGGTTAGAATAGAAGGTGGAGGAATTCTAAAAATAAAACCTAGTATGTGTCAAGCGGGTATCGAGTATATTTTTGTGCAAAGTCAGGCTTTAAGCTTGTGTAGAGAGGTTATGCTCTCAACCAGGGAGGTTATCTCCCAAACCCATTCTTGTAAAAAGAGTACTTTCATAGTGAATAATAGACAAACCCCATTCTTTCTTTTTGTTTCTATCTTTTGAGTGAGTTCTCGTTAGGTTTCAAACCCAGGAACCTAACAAAGGATGAGTATTGCATCATTTTCTTTTTCAATGGGGTAGAAAGGGAAGGATGTCTCGTCCGTAGGTTTCTAGTTCGAATTGAGTATAGTGTCCGTTGTGATTAGTGGCAGAGTTTACTCGTAAGTCTTGAAAGAGTAGAGGAGATAGGTCTGAAGCTATGGTGGAGGATTACTCAAACTATCCTCTTTTGGTGAACAGGTTTTGTATGATAAGGTACGGGGGAGAACAACATGTGGGTTGTAACTAGTTAGTATTGGCATATTTCGGGTGTGGCATGTGATTGAGCTAATCTGATTGGTGTGATCTGTTGATTGCATTAGTTTGATGTATATTGGATATTGTTTCCACTTTCTTGTTGGATTATTTTTGGGTAACTCACCCTTATTATTTGTTGTGTGTTGCGATGATCGTATAACTTGTGTTGTTATATGAGAGTAGATATTATTACATTTGCTTCAGTTGATAAATAGAGATACTGGGAGACCTTGGGAATTTTTAGTGATTTACTTTTAAACGTTTCCATTTAATTTGAAATAGTTATTTCGGAATTTTATTTGGAAGTTACAAGGATTGGAATAAGTTTTTCTTTACGAGGATTGGAATAAATTTAACTTTTCCTTACAATTACAGCTCCAATTTCTTCTTATCTCCCCTAATTTGCTCAAATTCCTATATGCTTGTTTTGGAAACTTCTTCCTTTTAACCAGAAAGCGTGCTACTGCTTTGAAGTTTGAAGCTTATAAATGCATTTGCAATGTGACCCTACCACTTGATTATTACCACATCCAGATTTGATTATTACCACATCCAGATTTGATTATTACCCTACTTTATTTCTGTCAGTTGAGTAGATGGGACTGTATGAGTTCTTTCAAGTCATAATGTAACACCTATTTGGCTTTTTGCACAGTTTTGAGTGATCCAGTCAAAAGGAGGGAATATGACATAAACGGAATGCGTTATGAATATGATTACAATATCATTGTAAGCAATGTTTGTCTTCATCAGACAGGACTTGTGTTTTGAAACAATGTTTTATTTTCAAAGAATAACTGTGTTTTTGATTTGAGATTTTTTCATGTAGGATTATCTTAATCGTTACAAGGGCCTTATCTTGACTTGCAATGGCCTTGGCATAAAGCATTCGATATGGTAAACAAAAACATGACAGATAGCCTTTCAGTGCATCTAGGACAGTTTTTTAGAAGTACCTGGCACTGCATGCCATGCTTAGTGTTGAAGATATCTGATTATGATGTCCTGGAGAGAGTTTCATGCTTTTTTGTATAAAAGAAATGGACAAAATGGAACTTCTACCTGTTGTAATTATGCTCTCTCTTCCCTTGCCTTCCTTCATACTTGTGCTTAGATAATCTCAAATGGTCAAGATGCATAAGTTGAATTTAATTCTAACATTGGTTCGACTAAACTAAAATTCACTAGGCCAGTCTTCCGAAAAGAACATTGATTAAAGGGATTACACAATTTAAGTTATTTAATTTAGCAATAGTTCAGTTATTATCAACTTAGTGTGCAGGCCAATTTTTTATGCATTTAGTATGGTCCAGTTTATATTTTTTAACAACCTTGCTCATTTTGCTGTTTTGTTTGTTCTGTATCTTTTGACCAAAAGAAAATGTAACTTTAGAAATTTGCAAGATTGTATCGTTTTACTTCATGGAAGAGAAAAAAAATGAGAAAAGTTTTATTTTTTTTTAAAAATAATTTTAAAAGTTCTTTTATACTCATTTTAACGTAAAGGTTAAATAAAATTTGGTCCGCGTTAAATTTCTAACATAATTATACTTATTATAATCAAAATATTTAATATCTAAGTTTCTAATAAATGGGTGTTCCATACATAACACAAGTTAAATCTATTTAGTATAAAATAAAAATAAATTGTAAGATAATATACTAATAAATATATAATTTACACAATTTATCTTAAAAAGATATGATTGAAGAAAAATATTTCTTAGACTTGATAAATAATTTTAGACTTATTCCAATATTGGTGGAGACTATTCACTCTGATTACGCATCATGCTACTTGATTATTTTAATGAGAATGGGACATACACTTCTCTTTATATATAGAGGTTAATGGAAAAAATCTTTGCTTACCAGATTGGTCGATGCATAGATGTTTATGTCGATGATATGGTAGTTCACTGGCTACTCCTACTGATCATTTCAAAGATTTGGAGGTGTTCCGACAAATACAATGCTATAACATGTGACTTAATTCTGCAAAATGTACTTTTAGTGTAGTCGCAAGAAAATTCTTGGGATTTATGTTAACCGAGCGGGGTATATAGGCGAACCCAGACAAGTGCGCGGTCATTCTCAATATGAGGAGCTTCACTAACCTGAAAGAAATTCAGAGGTTGGTCGGTCGGTTGACGTCCCTTTCTCGTTTTATTCCCAAATTGGTGGAGCGCATCCGTCCAATTGTGAAACGGATGAAGAGGGGGGTGGTAGCAGAGTTATGGGATGCAGACTGTGACCAAGCATTCATGGAGGTAAAAATCGTGCTCACTAACCCATCAGTTATGAACCGACCGCTCCCCAAGGCTGATTTACAAGTATACCTAGGGGTATCTGTTGAAGCTATTAGCGCAACGTTGGTGCAGGAACAACCGGAACCTCGCCTCATTTACTTTGTAAGTAGGGTGCTGCAGGAGGCGGAGACACGTTACCAGCAAGTAGAAAAGGTCGCTTTGGCCCTTCTAAATGCTTCTCGACGCCTTCGTCCGTAATTCCAGAGCCACCAGGTAGTCGTCTGAACCGATTACCCGATCTCAAAGATTTTGAGGAAACCCGATCTAGCCAGGCGCATGGTAGGGTAGGTTGTAGAATTGTCTGAGTTCGGCCTGCGTTACGAACCCCGAGGATCTGTCAAAGGTCAGCATTTAGTTGACTTTGCAGCGGAGTTACCCCTGGCTCTGTCGAGCGAGCAGTGGAGCTTGTATGTGGATGGAGCGGTCGGTCAACTTTGGAGCAGGTGCGCGAATAGTTTTGGAGGGACTTGATGGTTTTTTATTAAAACAATCCCTTATCTTCAAGTTTAAGGGCTCAAATAACCAGGCTGAGTATGAGGCCCTAATTGCAGGTCAAGGATGATCAATTGGTGGTAGGCCATATGAACGGGGAATTTCAGGTCAAGGATGATCAACTATTCCGGTACTTTCATAAAGCCATCGCTTTAGTCAGAGAATTCCAGAAATTCACCCTTAAGCACATCCCTCGAGAAGAGAACGCCCAGACCAACATGTTGTCTAAGCTTAGCAATGACAAGGAGAAAAGACAGTTGACGACCATCATCCGACAGGTGCTTGCGGAACCGTCGGTGGAATTCCTAACAATAAACAACCCCGAAGAGCTCGACTGGTGGGGGGAGATTCGAAATTTGATGAAAGATCAGGATGACGGTTGACCGGTTTAGCCGACGACGCTCGAAAAATTGCTCGATACGTCCTCATCGGGAGCGACTTGTACCGAAGAGGCTTCTCCACTCCCTTACTCAAATGCGTAAGCCCACAAGAGGCCTCTTACTTAATGAACGAACTCCATAATGGGATATGCAGATTTCATACCGGGAGGCGAACTCTGAAGGCGCGTGCCCTCTGGGCCGGGTACTACTGGCCAACCATGGAAAAAAACGCTAAAATTTTCTTACAGAAGTGTGAAAAGTGCCAGGCCCACACCAATGTCTTGCATGCCCCCCAAGGGAATTGCATACTCTGGTCTCTCCCTGGCCATTTGCTAAGTGAGGAATGGATATTGTGGGGCCATTCCTATCTGGTCGAGCCTATAAGAGATTTATCCTAGTCACGGTTGATTACTTCACGAAATGGGTGGAAGCTGAGGCCCTTGCCACCATCACCGCCCGACAAGTTTAGAATTTCTTTTGGAAGATAATATGCAGGTTCGGACTTCCACGGACGATCGTCACGAACAACGGTCGACAATTCATAGATAAGAAATTGAAGGCATTTTACTAAGGGTTGGGAATAAAGCATGTCACAAGTTCGGTGGAACACCCTCAGACTAACGGTCAAGCTGAGGTAGCCAACAAGGTGATAGTGGCCGAGCTCAAGAGAAGGCCAGGAGATAAGAAGGGGGCGTGGTTGGACAAACTTCTAGAGGTTCTACAGGCCTACCAGTGCACGTCGCACGACACTACTGGAGAGTCTCCGTTCAATCTAACTTACGACATAGATGCCATGTTTCCTGTTGAGTTAGGAGAACCATCATTAAGGTGACAGATCGAAGACTTGCAGGTCAATAATGAGGAATTAGAGTCGAGCTGGACAACCTCGACGGGCGAAGGGATCGTGTCGTTCTCCATGCGGAAGCCTGCAGAAGAATGGTGGAAAGAAAGTACAACACGAAGGTGCGCCCCTAAAGCTTCCAGAAAGGCGATTTGGTGTGGAGAAAGACCGGAGACGTTTGCAAAATCCCCGAGCATGAAAGTGATACGCGGGGTCCAAGCCCACCAAATAAATAACAACCCAAGAGCATGGTGAAGGGTAAAGTGGACATTGCTACATAAGGAGGGGTGTGCCTATCATAAAAGGGGGTAACATTAGTGTTTACTTTTCCATAGGCACATAGCATATTTTACATGTGTTTAATAAAGCTTTCTAGAAGCCACCCACATTTAGCACATGGTTGATTAGCTGGAATGAGATCCGTAAAGTGTGGATCTGATTTCTTCCCATGCATAGCTGAGAGGTTGAGCTATAAAACCTCCTTGGCATAGCTTGTATCAATCACTTTTGGATTAATATTGATGAAACTCTGCTTAAATGATTAGCAAGTTCTTCTTCAAGAGTCACCTTCTTAGCTTGATTTCCATTGCAACTTTCTTCCACTCTAGGAAGCCTTCTGAGTTGTGAGTCATCTCTCCAAGCTAGCCTCCACCTTCCCTCACCATAAACACCTTCTATTCCGCTGCAAGTCACTCCAAAATACCCAGCCAAAACTGCTCCAGCAGAACTCCAGATCTGCCTCTGCTGCCGGTTACTGTTCTATTGGTTCCAGCAGCCTTCCAAGCCTCATTTCATCTCCAATCTCACGGCACCCCTTCCTCACATCCCCCTGGATGTATCAAGTGGTATTCAGAGCTTAGGTTCTAACTTGAACCGTGAGATAAGTGGCTCCTTCTTTCATGTCCTAACTGTCATTCAATTTCTGCTATGTCTTGTGTTTTTCTGAATTCTGTTTCTGTTCCAGCATCTATGATGTGATTAGGCTTCTATGTTTTGAGTTTTATTGATACCAGCTGTGTTTGCTTGAGTCTTTATCATTTTCATTCGGTTTTCCTTACTGATTTTGAGTCATTTTCATGATTTAAGCATCATTCCAGTTTTGTTTGAAGTCATGTCAGTTTGATTGCTTTTTCTGTCTTTGCATCTGGTTTTTCAACCAAGTTTTACGGTTCTGAAAGTGTTTGGATGTGGCTACACCAATTAAGAGCAATGAACAATCAAGAGATGAGCTCAGGTGTTTAAATTTGCCAACCAAATTCAGATCTTCATTGCCTTTTCAGTTTCTGTTTCTGTTTTTTCCAGAAAGTGTTTCTACTACAACGAAATTCCATTGTTCATTTGGCATTGTGCACTGTTCTATTGAACAACAATTGATTGAGATAATGTCTGAGTCATTTGGAAGATGAAATTGATTTGATTCCAAGTGTTTCTTATGTTGCAAGCACCTAAAAGCAGTAAACCGAACTGCTACACTTCGTTGCGTTCAAAATTTTGAATAAATTGAGTTAGATTGGTACTAGATCATTGCCAATCATCTTCAACCTGTTTCTGCTGTTTGAGCAACTTTCAAATACCATTTCCAAACTATTCTTGCTGTTTTCAAACCAGAATTATAGTCTAAGTGCATCTTGACCATGGTAGTTGTGAATTTCAGTGGAAAATTAGTACTGCAGTAGTGAAATTCTGATATATGTTGTTTTGATCCATCAAATTAGATTCAACAAGTCTTAATTCATCATTGAAACATGTTTGAATCATTGGAAAAAACATAGAGGCAGTACTGTTAATTTGGTCAATTTTTCTGGACTGCATTTTTTTTTTACTGTTGCCGAGAGCTATGCTATGTAATTTCAAAATCTGCATTGATTAGCTGTTTGATTCAATAAGAGTGGATGTAGCAAAAGCCATTGGTCCATAAAATATCAAAAGTCAAGTTAAAATGAGTGATTAAAACATTAAAAGGCAGAATAGGACCAGTACATCTTGATTTCGAAATTCTGGTTGCACCTTTGAACATTGCTGTCAAAATTTAATGCAAGTTCACTGAGACATTTCATCAAACAGTTTAGTCCAATTTCTTTGCATAGCTATTTCGTGTTTTATTCTGGTTTCTGGTCTTTTATTGTGTTTTAAATCTGTTCTAGAGCCATTCTTAGGATCCATTTGAGGTGCCATCGTGTTTGTTACCCACTTAATTGCTTGCTTTTCGAATTTTAAACATTTTGCACACCAACTGTTTGAAGAAATTCCTGGTGTTGCTATCCATTGGCTGTGAAATTTCTAGCAATTGTGGTGACATTTCCCGTGACTAATTGGCTTGTTGGATAGGTGATTTGTACTTCAGAAGGATTACCACAAGTGGAAGCATCAAAGAAGGTTCAATGATGAGAAACAAATGCAAGAAGATGGCTCTTTGGGAAGGAAAACCGTGACTGAAAACTGCACCAGCAACAGCAGTCACTGTTTTGCTGCAGAATTTCGTTTCAATTGAGTGATCACCTGCAGCCGATAAATTTGTGTGAATTAAGCATAGTTCACTCCTTGTTTGGAGAAGCCAAAGCTGCACACATCATTCCTTAGCCAATTCGCATTTTCCTTTTCCATTTACCAAGTTCTTTGTAATTTCCATTGGTTTTTTGTTGTAAAGGGCCAATTCAAGCAAGTGAGGTGGTAGAGTTCATAAGTGCTCTTCCCTCATTTGTTAACTAGACTCAAGAAGTTTCACAACTTAAAATTGGGTAGTCGGTGAGTGTGTCTTAGATCCAAAGTCTAAGCCTCACCTTAGGAGACCTCACCTTTTACTTTTCCACCTTTACTTTCAAGTTTTCATTGCCTTTTTCATTCAAGGATTAGGAGCGCGCCTAGAGTCCGATTTTTAGAATCCCAACTTGTTGTTTTCCTTTGATTTGCTTTTGAGTCTTCTTTTGTGATTTTAAAAGTAATCTTGCAAGTAACAACAACTAAGTGAGTAGCCTAGAACAATTTTGGCAAGGNCAAGGCTTGGTACTTAAGCAATCCTAGTGATTCACCTCCCTTACCTGGAAATTGTTCTTGGGTGAAATCTAAGTAGTTGTAACACAAGAAAACTTTTAGAAACAAAAATGTCTTTTTATTCATCTAGGTTGTCTAGTTCATACATTAAGGATGATTTGTGTACTAAAGCTAGAAAAATTCCTTCTTTGGTAAAGATACAAATGTTTTAACATACCTAGTTTGGGAAAAAGAAATTAATCAAATGCATCCTGATCTTCTTAAGCAAAGTGAAATTGAGTCTTATAGTACAATTGTTCTTTCTAGAGAGTGTGAATCTCGTGTTCTTAGTTTATATCTCTCTAGATTAGAAAAGCATTCACTAGAGCGGTGGGATGAAAGGCAGTATTGGGTTCATCAAGGTAGAAAATCCACCATTGAAAATTGGTATGAATTGAGATCGTGCATGAGAAGAAAGTTTGTGCCTCCAAATATTCAAAGTAACTTAGAACATATGAGAGAGTTTATTAGAGAAGGCAAGTCATTCATTGCAAAATTAAGTGGATTCAATCGTAGGGAAATAGAGTTTAGAGAAAAACTCATGAAGTTCTTGAATGAGGGAAGTAAAAGGAGATTTGAGAGAGAACATAGGCAATTA